>NW_025534479.1:0-52500 GCF_020615455.1 Coregonus clupeaformis | reverse complement strand
CATAGGGCTCCACATAGGGCTCCACATAGGGCTCCACATAGGGCTCTACATAGGGCTCTACATAGGGCTCCACATAGGGCTCTACATTCTTAGGGCTCCACATAGGGCTCTACATTCTTAGGGCTCCACATAGGGCTCCACATAGGGCTCTACATAGGGCTCCACATAGGGCTCTACATAGGGCTCCACGTAGGGCTCTACATAGGGCTCCACATAGGACTCTACATAGGGCTCCACATAGGGCTCCAAATAGGGCTCTACATAGGGCTCCACATAGGGCTCTACAGTCTTAGGGCTCCACATAGGGCTCCACGTAGGGCTCTACATAGGGCTCCACATAGGGCTCTACAGTCTTAGGGCTCCACATAGGGCTCCACATAGGGCTCTACATAGGGCTTCACATAGGGCTCCACATAGGGCTCCACATAGGGCTCTACATAGGGCTCTACATAGGGCTCCACATAGGGCTCTACATTCTTAGGGCTCCACATAGGGCTCCACGTAGGGCTCTACATAGGGCTCCACATAGGGCTCTACATAGGGCTCCACATAGGGCTCTACATTCTTAGGGCTCCACTTAGGGCTCCACATAGGGCTTCACATAGGGCTCTACATTGGGCTCCACATAGGGCTCTACATAGGGCTCTACATAGGGCTCGACATAGGGCTCTACATAGGGCTCCACATAGGGCTCCACATAGGGCTTCACATAGGGCTCCACATAGGGCTCCACAAAGGGCTCTAAATAGGGCTTCAAATTGGGCTCCACATAGGGCTCTACATAGGGCTCCACATAGGCTCGCTCTACATAGGGCTCTACATAGGGCTCTCTACATAGGGCTCTACATAGGGCTCTACATAGGGCTTCACATAGGGCTCTACATAGGGCTTCACATAGGGCTCCACATAGGGCTCTACATAGGGCTCCACATAGGGCTCCACATAGGGCTCTACATAGGGCTCTAAATAGGGCTCTACATAGGGCTCTACATAGGGCTCGACATAGGGCTCTACATAGGGCTCCACATAGGGCTCCACATAGGGCTTCACATAGGGCTCCACATAGGGCTCCACAAAGGGCTCTAAATAGGGCTTCAAATTGGGCTCCACATAGGGCTCTACATAGGGCTCCACATAGGGCTCTACATAGGGCTCTACATAGGGCTCCACATAGGGCTCTACATAGGGCTCTACATAGGGCTCTACATAGGGCTTCACATAGGGCTCTACATAGGGCTTCACATAGGGCTCCACATAGGGCTCTACATAGGGCTCCACATAGGGCTCCACATAGGGCTCTACATAGGGCTCTAAATAGGGCTCTACATAGGGCTCTACATAGGGCTCCACATAGGGCTCTACATAGGGCTCTACACTCTTAGGGCTCCACATAGGGCTCTACATAGGGCTCTACATAGGGCTCCACATAGGGCTCTACATAGGGCTCCACATAGGGCTCTACATAGGGCTCCACATAGGGCTCTACATAGGGCTCTACATTCTTAGGGCTCCACATAGGGCTCTACATAGGGCTCTACATTCTTAGGGCTCCACATAGGGCTCTACATAGGGCTCTGCTTAGGGCTCCACATAGGGCTCTACATTCTTAGGGCTCTACATAGGGCTCTACATAGGGCTCCACATAGGGCTCCACATAGGGCTCTACATAGGGCTCTACATAGGGCTCTACATTCTTAGGGCTCCACATAGGGCTCTACATAGGGCTCTACATTCTTAGGGCTCCACATAGGGCTCCACATAGGGCTCCACATAGGGCTCTACATAGGGCTCTACATAGGGCTCTACATAGGGCTCCACATAGGGCTCTACATTATTAGGGCTCCACATAGGGCTCCACATAGGGCTCTACATAGGGCTCTACATAGGGCTCTACATAGGGCTCTACATAGGGCTCCACATAGGGCTCTACATAGGGCTCCACATAGGGCTCTACATTCTTAGGGCTTCACTTAGGGCTCCACATAGGGCTTCACATAGGGCTCTACATAGGGCTCCACATAGGGCTCCACATAGGGCTCCACATAGGGCTCTAGCTAACAGTATTGCACTACACTAATTATAACTAACATTAGGAACACCTTCCTAATATTGAGTTGCACACCTCACCTCCCCCTTTTGCCATCAAAAAAGCCAAAATATATATACATATACACAATCCATGTCTCAATTGTATCAAAGATTAAAAATCCTTCCTTAACCTGTCTCCTCCCCTTCATCTACACTGATTGAAGTGGATTTAACAAGTGACATCAATAAGGGATCAAAGCTTTCACCTGGATTCACCTGGTCAGTCTATGTCATGGAAAGAGCATGTTTGTTTGTATACTCAGTGTATAGTGGGGGAAAAAAGTATTTAGTCAGCCACCAATTGTGCAAGTTCTCCCACTTAAAAAGATGGGAGAGGCCTGTAATTTTCATCATAGGTACACGTCAACTATGACAGACAAAATGAGAAAAAGAAATCCAGAAAATTGTAGGATTTTTAATGAATTTATTTGCAAATTATGGTGAAAAATAAGTATTTGGTCAATAACAAAAGTTTCTCAATACTTTGTTATATACCCTTTGTTGGCAATGACACAGGTCAAACGTTTTCTGTAAGTCTTCACAAGGTTTTCACACACTGTTACTGATTTTGGCCCATTCCTCCATGCAGATCTCCTCTAGAGCAGTGATGTTTTGGGGTTGTCGCTGGGCAACACGGACTTTCAACTCCCTCCAAAGATTTTCTATGGGGTTGAGATCTGGAGACTGGCTAGGCCACTCCAGGACCTTGAAATGCTTCTTACGAAGCCACTCCTTCATTGCCCAGGCGGTGTGTTTGGGATCATTGTCATGCTGAAAGACCAAGCCACGTTTCATCTTCAATGCCCTTGCTGATGGAAGGAGGTTTTCACTCAAAATCTCACGATACATGGCCCCATTCATTCTTTCCTTTACACGGATCAGTCGTCCTGGTCCCTTTGCAGAAAAACAGCCCCAAAGCATGATGTTTCCACCCCCATGCTTCACAGTAGGTATGGTGTTCTTTGGATGCAACTCAGCATTCTTTGGTCTTGGCCATAGTGGAGTTTGGAGTGTGACTGTTTGAGGTTGTGGACAGGTGTCTTTTATACTGATAACAAGTTAAAACAGGTGCCATTAATACAGGTAACGAGTGGAGGACAGAGGAGCCACTTAAAGAAGAAGTTACAGGTCTGTGAGAGCCAGAAATCTTGCTTGTTTGTAGGTGACCAAATACTTATTTTCCACCATAATTTGCAAATGAATTCATAAATTCTCTCATCTTTTTAAGTGGGAGAACTTGCACAATTGGTGGCTGACTAAATACTTTTTTCCCCCACTGTATATAGGGAATATGGCTCTAGCCAACAGTAGTGAACTATATAGGGAATATGGCTCTAGCCAACAGTATTGCATTCTACCATTTCAGGTAATTTCAGGCCTTCAAACTGCAGGTACATGGAAGCACCCCAGAGGAAACGTGACAGAGGAAGTAAAATCAGCAGAGTGTATGTAATTTAGAGCCAACACCCACATATCAGAAACTAGCATACTGAGACATGCATAAAGAGACAGTCTTAGAGACCTGTAAGAGAACCGGTCCCTAAACATCTCTGCTGTAAGATAAAAGGTCCCTAAACGTCTCTCCTGTGAGAGAACCGGTCCCTAAACGTCTCTCCTGTTAGAGAACCGGTCGCTAAACATCTCTGCTGTGAGAGAAACGGTCCCTAAACGTCTCTCCTGTAAGAGAACCGGTCCCTAAACGTCTCTGCTGTGTGAGAACCAGTCCCTAAACGTCTCTCGTGTAAGAGAACCGGTCCCTAAACGTCTCTCCTGTGAGAGAACCGGTTCCTAAATGTCTCTGCTGTAAAATAACTGGTCCCTAAACATCTCTGCTGTAAGAGAACCGGTCCCTAAACGTCTCTGCTGTAAGAGAACCGGTCCCTAAACGTCTCTACTGTAAGAGCACCGGTCCCTAAACGTCTTAGCTGTAAGAGAACCGGTCCCTAAACGTCTCTCCTGTAAGAGAAACGGTCCCTAAACATCTCCGCTGTGAGAGAACCAGTCCTTAAATGTCTCTGCTGTTACAGAAGCAGTCCCTAAACGTATCTGTTGTAAGAGAACCGGTCCCTAAACGTCTCTGCTATAAGATAACCGGTCCCTAAACGTCTCTGCTGTAAGAGAACCTGTCCCTAAACGTATCGGCTGTGACAGAAGCAGTCCCTAAACGTGTCAGCTGTGAGAGAACCGGTCCCTAAACGTCTCTGCTGTGAGAGTACCGGTCCCTAAACATCTCTCCTGTAAGAGAACCGGTCCCTAAATGACTCTGCTGTGAGAGAACCGGTCCCTAAACGTCTCTGCTCTGAGAGAACCTGTCCCTAAACGTCTCTGCTGTGAGAGAACCGGTCCCTAAACGTTTCTCATGTGAGAGAACCAGTCCCTAAACGTCTCTGCTGTGACAGAAGCAGTCCCTAAACGTCTCTCCTGTGAGAGAACCGGTCCCTAAACATCTCTGCTGTGACAGAAGCAGTCCCTAAACGTCTCTCCTGTGAGAGAACCGGTCCCTAAACGTCTCTGCTGTGACAGAAGCAGTCCCTAAACATCTCTGTTGTAAGAGAACCGGTCCCTAAACGTCTCTGCTGTAAGAGAACCGGTCCCTAAACATCTCTGCTGTAAGAGCACCGGTCCTTAAACGTCTCTCCTGTAAGGGAACCGGTCCCTAAACGTCTCTGCTGTGAGAGAACCAGTCCCTAAACGTCTCTGCTGTGAGAGAACTGGTCCCTAAACACGTCTGCTGTAAGAGAACTGGTCCCTAAACGTCTGCTGTAAGAGAACCGGCCCCTAAACATCTCTGCTGTAAGAGCACCGGTCCTTAAACGTCTCTGCTGTGAGAGAACCAGTCCCTAAACGTCTCTGCTGTGAGAGAACCTGTCCCTAAATATCTCTGCTGTGAGAGAACCGGTCCCTAAACGTTTATCCTGTGAGTGAACCAGTCCCTAAACATCTCTGCTGTGAGAGAACCAGTCCTTAAACGTCTCTGCTGTAAGATAACCAGTCCCTAAACGTCTCTACTGTGAGTGAACCGGTCCTTGAACGTCACTGCTGTAAGAGAACCAGTACCTAAATGTCTGCTGTAAGAGAACCGGTCCCTAAACGTCTTTGTGTAAGAGATCCGGTCCTTAAACGTCTCTGCTGTAAGAGAACCGTTCCCTAAACGTCTCTGCTGTAAGAGAACCAGTCACTAAACGTCTCTGCTGTGAGAGATCCGGTACCTAAACGTCTCTCCTGTAAGACAACCGGTCCCTAAACGTCTCTGCTGTGAGAGAACCAGTCACTAAAGGTCTCTGCTGTGAGAGAACCGGTCCCTAAACGTCTCTCCTGTAAGAGAACCGGTCCCTAAACGTCTCTGCTGTGAGAGAACCAGTCACTAAACGTCTCTGCTGTGAGAGAACCGGTCCCTAAACGTCTTTGCTGTAAGAGAACCGGTCCCTAAACGACTCTGCTGTGAGAGAACCGGTCCCTAAACGTCTCTACTGTAAGAGAACCGGTCCCTAAACGTCTCTGCTGTAAGAGAACCGGTCCCTAAACGTCTCTCCTGTAAGAGAACCGGTCCCTAAACATCTCCGCTGTGAGAGAACCAGTCCTTAAATGTCTCTGCTGTTACAGAAGCAGTCCCTAAACGTATCTGTTGTAAGAGAACCGGTCCCTAAACGTCTCTGCTATAAGATAACCGGTCCCTAAACGTTCTGCTGTAAGAGAACCTGTCCCTAAACGTCTCGGCTGTGACAGAAGCAGTCCCTAAACGTGTCAGCTGTGAGAGAACCGGTCCCTAAACGCCTCTGCTGTGAGAGTACCGGTCCCTAAACATCTCTCCTGTAAGAGAACCGGTCCCTAAATGACTCTGCTGTGAGAGAACCGGTCCCTAAACGTCTCTGCTCTGAGAGAACCTGTCCCTAAACGTCTCTGCTGTGAGAGAACCGGGTCCCTAAACGCTTCTCATGTGAGAGAACCAGTCCCTAAACGTCTCTGCTGTGACAGAAGCAGTCCCTAAACGTCTCTCCTGTGAGAGAACCGGTCCCTAAACATCTCTGCTGTGACAGAAGCAGTCCCTAAACGCCTCTCCTGTGAGAGAACCGGTCCCTAAACGTCTCTGCTGTGACAGAAGCAGTCCCTAAACGTCTCTGTTGTAAGAGAACCGGTCCCTAAACGTCTCTGCTGTAAGAGAACCGGTCCCTAAACATCTCTGCTGTAAGAGCACCGGTCCTTAAACGTCTCTCCTGTAAGGGAACCGGTCCCTAAACGTCTCTGCTGTGAGAGAACCAGTCCCTAAACGTCTCTGCTGTGAGAGAACTGGTCCCTAAACACGTCTGCTGTAAGAAAACTGGTCCCTAAACGTCTGCTGTAAGAGAACCGGCCCCTAAACATCTCTGCTGTAAGAGCACCGGTCCTTAAACGTCTCTGCTGTGAGAGAACCAGTCCCTAAACGTCTCTGCTGTGAGAGAACCTGTCCCTAAATATCTCTGCTGTGAGAGAACCGGTCCCTAAACGTTTATCCTGTGAGTGAACCAGTCCCTAAACATCTCTGCTGTGAGAGAACCAGTCCTTAAACGTCTCTGCTGTAAGATAACCAGTCCCTAAACGTCTCTGCTGTGAGTGAACCGGTCCTTGAACGTCACTGCTGTAAGAGAACCAGTCCCTAAATGTCTGCTGTAAGAGAACCGGTCCCTAAACGTCTTTGTGTAAGAGATCCGGTCCTTAAACGTCTCTGCTGTAAGAGAACCGTTCCCTAAACGTCTCTGCTGTAAGAGAACCAGTCACTAAACGTCTCTGCTGTGAGAGATCCGGTACCTAAACGTCTCTCCTGTAAGACAACCGGTCCCTAAACGTCTCTGCTGTGAGAGAACCAGTCACTAAACGTCTCTGCTGTGAGAGAACCGGTCCCTAAACGTCTCTCCTGTAAGAGAACCGGTCCCTAAACGTCTCTGCTGTGAGAGAACCAGTCACTAAACGTCTCTGCTGTGAGAGAACCGGTCCCTAAACGTCTTTGCTGTAAGAGAACCGGTCCCTAAACGACTCTGCTGTGAGAGAACCGGTCCCTAAACGTCTCTCCAGTGAGAGAACCGGTCCCTAAACGTCTCTGCTGTGAGAGAACCAGTCCTTAAACGTCTCTGCTGTGACAGAAGCAGTCCCTAAACGTCTCTCCTGTGAGAGAACCGGTCCCTAAACGTCTCTGCTGTGACAGAAGCAGGCCCTAAATGTCTCTCCTGTGAGAGAACCGGTCCCTAAACGTCTCTGCTGTGACAGAAGCAGTCCCTAAACGTCTCTGCTGTAAGAGAACCGGTCAATAAACGTCTCTGTTGTAAGAGAACCGGTCCCTAAACGTCTCTCCTGTAAGAGAACCAGTTCCTAAACGTCTCTGCTGTTAGAGAACCGGTCCCTAAATGTCTCTCCTGTAAGAGAACCGGTCCCTAAACGTCTCTGCTGTGAGAGAACCAGTCACTAAACGTCTCTGCTGTGAGAGAACCGGTCCTTAAATGTCTTTGCTGTAAGAGATCCAGTCCCTAAACGTCTCTGCTGTAAGAGAACCAGTCCCTAAACGTCTCTGCTGTTAGAGAACCGGTCCCTAAACGTCTCTCCTGTAAGAGAACCGGTCCCTAAACGTCTCTGCTGTGAGAGAACCGGTCCCTAAACGTCTCTCATGTGAGAAAACCGGTCCCTAAACGTTTCTGCTGTGAGAGAACCGGTCCGTAAATGTCTCTGCTGTGAGAGAACCGGTCCCTAAACGTTTCTCCTGTGAGAAAACCAGTCCCTAAACATCTCTGCTGTGAGAGAACCAGTCCTTAAACGTCTCTGCTGTGACAGAAGCAGTCCCTAAACGTCTCTCCTGTGAGAGAACCGGACCCTAAACGTCTCTGCTGTGACAGAAGCAGTCACTAAACGTCTCTCCTGTGAGAGAACCGCTCCCTAAACATCTCTGCTGTGAGATAACCGGTCCCTAAACATGTCTGCGGTAAGAGAACTGGTCCCTAAACGTGTCTGCTGTGAGAGAACCTGTCCCTAAACGTCTCTGCTGTAAGAGAACCGGTCCCTAAACATCTCTGCTGTAAGAGCACCGGTCCCTAAACGTCTCTCCTGTAAGAGAACCGGTCCCTAAACATCTCTGCTGTAAGAGAACCGGTCCCTAAACGTCTCTGCTGTAAGAGAACTGGTCCCTAAACTTCGCTCCTGTAAGAGAACCAGTCCCTAAACATCTCTGCTGTGAGAGAACCGGTCCCTAAACGTCTCTGCTGTGAGAGAACCGGTCCCTAAACGTCTCTGCTGTGAGACAACAGGTCCCTAAACGTCTCTATTGTAAGAGAACCGGTCCCTAAACGTCTCTCCAGTGAGAGAACCGGTCCCTAAACGTCTCTGCTGTAAGAGAACCGGTCCCTAAACGTCTCTCCTGTAAGAGAACTGGTCCCTAAACGTGTCTGCTGTGAGAGAACCGGTCCCTAAATGTCTCTGCTGTGAGAGTACCAGTCCCTAAACATCTCTCCTGTAAGAGAACCGGTCCCTAAATGACTCTGCTGTGAGAGAACCGGTCCCTAAACGTCTCTGCTCTGAGAGAACCTGTCCCTAAACGTCTCTGCTGTGAGAGAACCGGTCCCTAAACGTTTCTCATGTGAGAGAACAAGTCCCTAAACGTCTCTGCTTTGACAGAAGCAGTCCCTAAACGTCTCTCCTGTGAAAGAACCGGTCCCTAAACATCTCTGCTGTGACAGAAGCAGTCCCTAAACGTCTCTGTTGTAAGAGAACCGGTCCCTAAACGTCTCTGCTGTAAGAGAACCGGTCCCTAAACATCTCTGCTGTAAGAGCACCGGTCCTTAAACGTCTCTCCTGTAAGGGAACCGGTCCCTAAACGTCTCTGCTGTGAGAGAACCAGTCCCTAAACGTCTCTGCTGTGAGAAAACCGGTCCCTAAACATGTCTGCGGTAAGAGAACTGGTCCCTAAACGTGTCTGCTGTGAGAGAACCGGTCCCTAAACATCTCTGCTGTAAGAGAACTGGTCCCTAAACTTCGCTCCTGTAAGAGAACCAGTCCCTAAACATCTCTGCTGTAAGAGAACTGGTCCCTAAACTTCGCTCCTGTGAGAGAACCAGTCCCTAAACATCTCTGCTGTGAGAGAACCGGTCCCTAAACATCTCTGCTGTGAGAGAACCGGTCCCTAAACGTCTCTGCTGTGAGACAACAGGTCCCTAAACGTCTCTGTTGTAAGAGAACCGGTCCCTAAACGTCTCTCCAGTGAGAGAACCGGTCCCTAAACGTCTCTGCTGTAAGATAACCGGTCCCTAAACGTCTCTCCTGTAAGAGAACTGGTCCCTAAACGTGTCTGCTGTGAGAGAACCGGTCCCTAAATGTCTCTGCTGTGAGAGTACCGGTCCCTAAACATCTCTCCTGTAAGACAACCTGTCCCTAAACGTCTCTGCTGTGAGAGAACCGGTCCCTAAACGTTTCTCATGTGAGAGAACCAGTCCCTAAACGTCTCTGCTGTGACAGAAGCAGTCCCTAAACGTCTCTCCTGTGAGAGAACCGGTCCCTAAACATCTCTGCTGTGACAGAAGCAGTCCCTAAACGTCTCTCCTGTGAGAGAACCGGTCCCTAAACGTCTCTGCTGTGACAGAAGCAGTCCCTAAACGTCTCTCCTGTGAGAGAACCGGTCCCTAAACATCTCTGCTGTGACAGAAGCAGTCCAAACGTCTCTCCTGTGAGAGAACCGGTCCCTAAACGTCTCTGCTGTGACAGAAGCAGTCCCTAAACGTCTCTGTTGTAAGAGAACCGGTCCCTAAACGTCTCTGCTGTAAGAGAACCGGTCCCTAAACATCTCTGCTGTAAGAGCACCGGTCCTTAAACGTCTCTCCTGTAAGGGAACCGGTCCCTAAACGTCTCTGCTGTGAGAAAACCAGTCCCTAAACGTCTCTGCTTTGAGAGAACTGGTCCCTAAACATGTCTGCTGTAAGAGAACTGGTCACTAAACGTCTACTGTAAGAGAACAGGTCCCTAAACATCTCTGCTGTAAGAGAACCGGTCCCTAAACGTCTTTGCTGTAAGAGATCCGGTCCTTAAACGTCTCTGCTGTAAGAGAACCGTTCCCTAAACGTCTCTGCTGTAAGAGAACCGGTCACTAAACGTCTCTGCTGTGAGAGAACCGGTACCTAAACGTCTCTCCTGTAAGAGAACCGGTCCCTAAACGTCTCTGCTGTGAGAGAACCAGTCACTAAACGTCTCTGCTGTGAGAGAACCGGTCCCTAAACGTCTCTCCTGTAAGAGAACCGGTCCCTAAACGTCTCTGCTGTGAGAGAACCAGTCACTAAACGTCTCTGCTGTGAGAGAACCGGTCCCTAAACGTCTTTGCTGTAAGAGAACCGGTCCCTAAACGACTCTGCTGTGAGAAAACCGGTCCCTAAACGTCTCTCCAGTGAGAGAACCGGTCCCTAAACGGCTCTGCTGTAAGAGAACCGGTCCCTAAACGTCTCTCCTGTAAGAGAACCGGTACCTAAACGTCTCTGCTGTAAGAGAACCGGTCCCTAAACGTCTCTGCTGTAAGAGAACTGGTCCCTAAACGTGTCTGCTGTGAGAGAACCGGTCCCTAAATGTCTCTGCTGTGAGAGTACCGGTCCCTAAACATCTCTCCTGTAAGAGAACCGGTCCCTAAACGTCTCTGCTCTGAGAGAACCTGTCCCTAAACGTCTCTGCTGTAAGAGAACCGGTCCCTAAACGTTTCTCATGTGAGAGAACCAGTCCCTAAACGTCTCTGCTGTGACAGAAGCAGTCCCTAAACGTCTCTCCTGTGAAAGAACCGGTCCCTAAACATCTCTGCTGTGACAGAAGCAGTCCCTAAACGTCTCTCCTGTGAGAGAACCAGTCCCTAAACGTCTCTGCTGTTAGAGAACCGGTCCCTAAACGTATCTCCTGTAAGATAACCGGTCCCTAAACGCGTCTCTGCTGTGAGAGAACTGTCCCTAAACGCCTCTCATGTGAGAGAAACGGTCCCTAAACGTCTCTGCTGTGAGAGAACCGGTCCCTAAATGTCTCTGCTGTGAGAGAACCGGTCCCTAAACGTTTCTCCTGTGAGAGAACCAGTCCCTAAACATCTCTGCTGTGAGAGAACCAGTCCTGAAACGTCTCTGCTGTGACAGAAGCAGTCCCTAAACGTCTCTCCTGTGAGAGAACTGGACCCTAAACGTCTCTGCTGTGACAGAAGCAGTCACTAAACGTCTCTCCTGTGAGAGAACCGCTCTCTAAACATATCTGCTGTGACAGAAGCAGTCCCTAAACGTCTCTGCTGTAAGAGAAACCGGTCACTCTACATCTCTGTTGTAAGAGAACCGGTCCCTAAACGTCTCTCCTGTGAGAGAACCGTTCCCTAAACATCTCTGCTGTGAGAGAACCGGTCCCTAAATGTCTCTGCTGTGAGAGAACCGGTCCCTAAACGTTTCTCCTGTGAGAGAACCATTCCTTAAACGCCTCTGCTGTGACAGAAGCAGTCCCTAAACGTCTCTCCTGTGAGAGAACCTGTCCCTAAATGTCTCTGCTGTGAGAGAACCGGTCCCTAAACGTTTCTCCTGTGAGAGAACCAGTCCCTAAACATCTCTGCTGTGAGAGAACCAGTCCTTAAACGTCTCTGCTGTGACAGAAGCAGTCCCTAAACGTCTCTCCTGTGAGAGAACCGGTCCCTAAACGTCTCTGCTGTGACAGAAGCAGTCCCTAAACGCTGCTGTTAGAGAACCGGTCCCTAAACGTCTCTCCTGTAAGAGAACCAGTCCCTAAACATATCTGCTGTGAGAGAACCGGTCACTAAACGTCTCTGCTCTGAGAGAACCAGTCCCTAAACGTGTCAGCTGTGAGAGAACCGGTTCCTAAACGTCTCTGCTGTAAGAAAACCGGTCCCTAAACGTCTCTGCTGTGAGAGAACCAGACCCTAAACATCTCTGCTATGAGAGAACCAGTCCTTAAACGTCTCTGCTGTGACAGAAGCAGTCCCTAAACGTCTCTCCTGTGAGAGAACCGGTCCCTAAACGTCTCTGCTGTGACAGAAGCAGTCCTTAAACGACTCTCCTGTGAGAGAACCGGTCCCTAAACATCTATGCTGTGACAGAAGCAGTCCCTAAACGCCTCTGCTGTAAGAGAACCGGTCCCTAAACGTCTCTGCTGTAAGATAACCGGTCCCTAAACTTCTCTGCTGTAAGAGCACCGGTCCCTAAACGCTCTCCTGTAAGAGAACCGGTCCCTAAACATCTCTCGTAAGAGAACCGGTCCCTAAACGCTCTGCTGTGAGAGAACCAGTCACCAAACGCCTCTGCTGTGAGAGAACCGGTCCTTAAACGCTTCTTGCTGTAAGAGAACCAGTCCCTAAACGTATCTGCTGTAAGAGAACCAGTCCCTAAACGTCTCTGCTGTTAGAGAACCGGTCCCTAAACGTCTCTCCTGTAAGAGAACCGGTCCCTAAACGTCTCTGCTGTGAGAGAACCGGTCCCTAAACATCTCTCATGTGAGAGAAACGGTCCCTAAACGTCTCTGCTGTGAGAGAACCGGTCCCTAAATGTCTCTGCTGTGAGAGAACCGGTCCCAAACGTTTCTCCTGTGAGAGAACCAGTCCCTAAACATCTCTGCTGTGAGAGAACCAGTCCTTAAACGTCTCTGCTGTGACAGAAGCAGTCCCTAAACGTCTCTCCTGTGAGAGAACCGAACCCTAAACGTCTCTGCTGTGACAGAAGCAGTCACTAAACGTCTCTCCTTTGAGAGAACCGCTCCCTAAACATATCTGCTGTGATAGAAACAGTCCCTAAACGTCTCTGCTGTAAGAGAATGTCACTCTACAACACTGTTGTAAGAGAACCGGTCCCTAAACATCTCTCCTGTGAGAGAACCGGTCCCTAAACATCTCGCTGTGAGAGAACCGGTCCCTAAACATCTCTGCTGTGAGAGAACCGGTCCCTAAACGTTTCTCCTGTGAGAGAACCAGTCCCTAAACATCTCTGCTGTGAGAGAACCAGTCCTTAAACGTCTCTACTGTGACAGAAGCAGTCCCAAATGTCTCTCCCTGTGAGAGAACCGGTCCCTAAAAGTCTCTGCTGTGAGAGAACCGGGTCCCTAAACGTCTCTGCTGTGAGAGAACCGGTTCATAAACGTCTTTGCTGTAAGAAAACCGGTCCCTAAACGTCTCTGCTGTGAGAGAACCAGACCCTAAACGTCTCTGCTGTAAGAGAACCGGTCACTACACATCTCTGTTGTAAGAGAACCGGTCCCTAAACGTCTCTCCTGTGAGAGAACCGGTCCCTAAACGTCTCTGCTGTGACAGAAGCAGTCCTTAAAACGACTCTCCTGTGAGAGAACCGGTCCCCTAAACATCTATGCTGTGACAGAAGCAGTCCCTAAACGTCTCGCTGTAAGAAAAACGGTCCCTAAACGTCTCTGCTTAAGAGAACCGGTCCTAAACATCTCTGCTGTAAGAGCACCGGTCCCAAACGTCTCTCCTGTAAGAGAACCGGTCCCTAAACGTCCTGCTGTAAGAGAACCGGTCCCTAAACGCCTCTGCTGTAAGAGAACTGGTCCCTAAACGCCTCAGCTGTGAGACAACAGGTCCCTAACGTCTCTGTTGTAAGAGAACTGGTCCCTAAACGTCTCTGCTGTGAGAGAACCAGTCCCTAAACGTCTCTGCTGTGAGAGAAACTGGTCCCTAAAGAACATGTCTGCTGTAAGAGAACTGGTCCCTAAACGTCTGCTATAAGAGAACCCCCTAAACGTCTCTCCTGTAAGAGAACCGTCCCAATGACTCTGCTCTGAGAGAACCTGTCCCTAAACGTCTCTGCTGTGAGAGAACCGGTCCAATAAACGTTTCCCTCCTGTGAGAGAACCAGTCCCTAAACGTCTCTGCTGTAAGAGAACCAGTCCCTAAACGTCTCTGCTGTTAGAGAACCGGGTCCCTAAACGTCTCTCCTGTAAGAGAACCGGTCCCTAAACGTCTCTGCTGTAAGAGAACCGGTCCCTAAATATCTCTGCATGTAAGAGCACCGTCCTTAAACGTCTCTCCTGTAAGGGAACCCGTTCCTAAACGTCTCTGCTGTGAGAAACCAGTCCCTAAACGTCTCTGCTGTGGAGAGAACTTGTCCCTAAACATGTCTGCTGTAAGAGAACTGGTCCCTAAACGTCTGCTGTAAGAGAACCGGTCCCTAAACATCTCTGTAAGAGCACCGGTCCTTAAACGCGTCTGCTGTGAGAGAGAAACCAGTCCCTAAACGTCTCTGCTGTAAGAGAACTGGTCCCTAAACGTCTGCTGTAAGAGAACCGGTCCCTAAACATCTCTGCTGTAAGAGCACCGGTCCTTAAACGTCTCTGCTGTGAGAGAACCAGTCCCTAAACGTCTCGCTGTGAGAGAACCTGTCCCTAAACGTCTCTGCTGTGAGAGAACCGGTCCCTAAACATTTCTCACGAGAGAACCAGTCCCTAAACATCTCTGCTGTGAGAGAACCAGTCCTTAAACGTCTCTGCTGTGACAGAAGCAGGTCCCTAAACGTCTCTCCCTGTGAGAGAACTGGACCCTAAACGTCTCTGCTGTGACAGAAGCAGTCACTAAACGTCTCTCCTGTGAGAGAACCGCTCTCTAAACATATCTGCTGTGACAGAAGCAGTCCCTAAACGCTTCTGCTGTAAGAGAACCGGTCACTCTACATCTCTGTTGTAAGAGAACCGGTCCCTAAACGTCTCTCCTGTGAGAGAACCGGTCCCTAAACATCTCTGCTGTGAGAGAACCGGTCCCTAAATGTCTCTGCTGTGAGAGAACCGGTCCCTAAACGTTTCTCCTGTGAGAGAACCATTCCCTTAAACGTCTCTGCTGTGACAGAAGCAGTCCCAAACGTCTCTCCTGTGAGAGAACCTGTCCCTAAATGTCTCTGCTGGGAGAGAACCGGTCCCTAAACGTTTCTCCTGCGAGAGAACCAGTCCCTAAACATCTCTGCTGTGAGAGAACCAGTCCTTAAACGTCTCTGCTGTGACAGAAGCAGTCCCTAAACGTCTCTGTGAGAGAACCGGTCCCTAAACGTCTCTGCTGTGACAGAAGCAGTCCCTAAACGTCTGCTGTTAGAGAACGTCCCTAAACGTCTCTCCTGTAAGAGAACCAGTCCCCCTAAACATATCTGCTGTGAGAGAACCGGTCACTAAACGTCTCTGCTGCTGAGAGAACCATCCCTAAACGTGTCAGCTGGGAGAGAACCGGTTCCTAAACGTCTCTGCAAGAAAAACCGGTCCCTAAACGTCTCTGCTGTGAGAGAACCAGACCCTAAACATCTCGCTATGAGAGAACCAGTCCTTAAACGTCTCTGCTGTGACAGAAGCAGTCCCTAAACGTCTCTCCTGTGAGAGAACCGGTTCCCTAAACGTCTCCGCTGTGACAGAAGCAGTCCTTAAACGACTCTCCTGTGAGAGGACCGATCCCTAAACATCTATGCTGGACAGAAGCAGTCCTTAAACGCGTCTGCTGTAAGAGAACCGGTCTCAAACGCCTCTCGCTGTAAGAACCGGTCCCTAAACTTCTCTGTTGTAAGAGCACCGGGGTCCCTAAACGCTCTCTCCTGTAAGAGAACCGGTCCCTAAACATCTCTCCTGTGAGAGAACCGGTCCCTAAACGTCTCTGCTGAGCAGAACCAGTCACTAAACGTCTCTGCTGTGAGAGAACCGGTCCTTAAACGTCTTGCTGTAAGAGAACCAGTCCCTAAACGTCTCTGCTGTAAGAGAACCAGTCCCTAAACGTCTCTGCTGTTAGAGAACCGGTCCCTAAACGCCTCTCCTGTGAGAGAACCGTCCCTAAACGCTCTGCTGTGAGAGAACCGTCCCAAACATCTCTCATGTGAGAGAAACGGTCCCTAAACGTCTCGCTGTGAGAGCCGGTCCCTAAATGCTCTCTGCTGTGAGAGAACTGTCCTCTAAACGTTTCCTCCTGTGAGAGAACCAGTCCCTAAACATCTCTGCTGAGAGAACCAGTCCTTAAACGTCTCGCTGTGACAGAAGCAGTCCCTAAACGTCTCCTGTGAGAGAACCGGACCCTAAACGTCTCTGCTGTGACAGAAGCAGTCACTAAACGTCTCTCCTTTGAGAGAACCGCTCCCCTAAACATATCTGCTGTGATAGAAACAGTCCCTAAACGTCTCTGCTGTAGAGAGAACCGGTCCCTACAACACTGTTGTAAGAGAACCGGTCCCTAAACATCTCTCCTGTGAGAAAACCGGTCCCTAAACATCTCTGCTGTGAGAGGACCGGTCCCCAAACATCTCTGCTGTGAGAGAACCGGTCCTAAACGTTTCTCCTGTGAGAGAACCAGTCCCTAAACATCTCTGCTGTGAGAGAACCAGTCCTTAAACGTCTCTACTGTACAGAAGCAGTCCCTAAATGTCTCTCCTGTGAGAGAACCGGTCCCTAAAGTCTCTCTGTGAGAGAACTGAGTCCAAACGTCTCTGCTGTAGAGAACCGGGTTCATAAACGTCTTTTGCTGTAAGAAAACCGGTCCCTAAACGTCTCTGCTGTGAGAGAACCAGACCCTAAACGTCTCTGCTGTAAGAGAACCGGTCACTATACATCTCTGTTGTAAGAGAACCGGTCCCTAAACGTCTCTCCTGTGAGAGAACCGGTCCCTAAACGCTCTGCTGTGACAGAAAGCAGTCCTTAAACGACTCTCCTGTAGAGAACCGGTCCTAAACATCTATGCTGTGACAGAAGCAGTCCCTAAACGTCTCTGCTGTAAGAAAAACGGTCCCTAAACGTCTTTGCGTAAGAGAACCGGTCCCTAAACATCTCTGCAAGAGCACCGTCCCTAAACGCCTCTCCTGTAAGAGAACCGGTCCCTAAACGTCCTGCTGGAAGAGAACCGGTCCCTAAACGTCTCTGCTGTAAGAGAACTGGTCCCTAAACGTCTCAGCTGTGAGAGAACAGGTCCCCAAACGTCTCTGTTGTAAGAGAACTGGTCCCTAAACGCCTCTGCTGTGAGAGAACCAGTCCCTAAACGTCTCTGCTGTGAGAGAACTGGTCCCTAAACATGTCTATAAGAGAACCGGTCCCTAAACGTGCTATAAGAGAACCGGTCCCTAAACGTCTCTCCTGTAAGAGAACCTGTCCCTTAATGACTCTGCTCTGAGAGAACCTGTCCCTAAACGTCTCTGCTGGGAGAGAACCGGTCCATAAACGTTTCTCCTGTGAGAGAACCAGTCCTAAACGTCTCTGCTGTAAGAGAACCAGTCCCTAAACGTCTCTGCTGTTAGAGAACCGGTCCCTAAACGTCTCTCCTGTAAGAGAACCGGTCCCTAAACGTCTCTGCTGTAAGAGAACCGTCCTAAATATCTCGCTGTAAGAGCACCGGTCTAAACGTCTCTCCTGTAAGGGAACCGGTCCCTAAACGTCTCTGCTGTGAGAAAACCAGTCCCTAAACGCTCTGCTCGCGAGAGAACTCCCTAAACATGTCTGCTGTAAGAGAACTGGTCCCTAAACGTCTGCTGTAAGAGAACCGGTCCCTAAACATCTCTGCTGTAAGAGACCGGTCCTTAAACGCGTCTCTGCTGTGAGAGAACCAGTCGCCTAAACGTCTCTGCGTAAGAGAACTGGCCCTAAACGTCTGCCTTAAGAGAACCGGTCCCTAAACATCTCTGCTGTAAGAGCACTGGTCCTTAAACGCTCTCCTGTGAGAGAACCAGTCCCTAAACGTCTCTGCTGTGAGAGAACCTGTCCCTAAACGTCTCTGCTGTGAGAGAACCGGTCCCTAAACATTTCTCCTGTGAGAGAACCAGTCCCTAAACATCTCGCTGTGAGAGAACCAGTCAAACGTCTCTGCTGTGACAGAAGCAGGCCCTAAACGCCTTCTCCTGTGAGAGAAACCGGTCCCTAAACGCCTCTGCTGTGACAGAAGCAGTCCCTAAACGCTTCCTGTGAGAGAACCGGTCCCTAAACGCCTCTGCTGGGTGGACAGAAGCAGTCCCACGCTTGTAAGAGAACCGCAAACGTCTCGCTGTAAGAGAACCAGTCCCTAACCGGAACCCTGACTGTTAGGGAGAACCGTCCTTAAACGCTTCTGCTGTAAGAGAACCGGTCCTCTAAACGCCTCTGCCGTGAGAGAACCAGTCACCAAACGGCTCTTTGTGAGAGATCCGGTCCCTAAACGTCTTTGCTAAGACAACCCGTCCCTAAACGGCTCTGGCCAGTGAGAGAACCAGTCCCTAAACGCTCCTCTGCTGTGAGAGAACCGGCCCCTAAACGCCTCTCCTGTCAGAGAACCGGGTCCCTTAAACGCCTCTGCGGGGAGAGAACCGGTCACTAAACGCCTCTCCTGTGAGAGAACCGGGTCCCTAAACGCCTCTGCTGTGAGAGAACCGGTCCGTAAACGTTTGCTGGAGAGAACCGGTCCTCAAATCGCTTTCTCCTGCGAGAGAACCAGTCCCTAAACGTTCTGCTGGGAGAGAACCATCCTTAAACGTCTCTGCTGTGACAGAAGCAGTCCCTAAACGCTTCTCCTGGGTGAGAGAACCGGCCCTGGAACGCCTCTGTTGTGACAGAAGCAGTCCCTAAACGCCTCTTCCTGTGGAGAGAAACGGTCCTAAACGCTCTCGGTTGTGACAGAAGGCAGTCCCTAAACGTAAAGGGGCAGAACCGTCCTCTACGCCTCTGTTGTAAGAGAACCGTCCCTAAACGCTCTCCTGTGAGAGAGAAACCGGGTTCCTAAACGCCTCTGTGCGAGAGAACCGTCCAACAAATGTTCTGCTGTGAGAGAACCGGTCCCAAACGTCTCGCTGTGAGAGAACCAGCGTCCCTAAACGCCTCTGCTGTGAGAGAACTGGTCCTGTAACGTCTTTTTGCTGTGACAGAACCAGTCCCTAAACGTCTCTGCTGTGACAGAACCAGTCCAAACGTGCCTCTAAGCTTGAGAACCGGCACTCAAACGCCTCTCCTGTAAGAGAACCGATCCAACGTCTCTCCTGTGAGAGAACCGGTCCCTAAAACGTCTCTGCTGTGAGAGAACCGGTCCTTAAACGTCTCTGCTGTGGAGAGAACCGGGTCCTAAACGTCTCTCCTGTGAGAGAAACCGGTCCCCTAAACGCTTCTGCTGTGACAGAACCAGACCCTAAATATCTCTGCTGTGAGAGAACCATCCCGTCTCTGCTGTGACAGAAGCAGTCCCTAAACGTCTCCCTGTGAGAGAATCCGGTTCCCGTCTCTGTTGTAAGAGAACCAGTCCTTAAACGATCTCCCTGTAGAGAACCGGTTCTAAACATCTATCAGACAAGCTGTGAGAGAACCGGTCCCTAAACGTCTCTCCTGTAAGAGAACCGGTCCCTAAACGTCTCAACGTTGCTGTAAGAGAACCAGTCCCTAAACGTCTCTGCTGTAAGAGAACCGGTCCTCTAAATGTCTTTGCTGTAAGAGAACCGATCCCTAACGCGTCTCTGCTGTAAGAGAACCAGTCCCCAAACGTCTCTGCTGTAAGAGAACCGTCCCTAAACGTCTCTCCTACTAGAGAACCGGTCCCTAAACGTCTCGGCTGCTGAGGAACTTCGGTCCCTCAAACACATTTTCTGCTGTGAGAGAACCGTCCCAAACGTCTCGCTGTGAGAGAACCGTCCAAACGTTTCTCCTGCGAGAGAACCAGTCCTAAACATCTCTGCTGTGAGAGAACGCCCCTAAACGTCTCTGCTGTGAGATAACCGGTCCCTAAACGTCTCTGCTGTGAGAGAACCGGTCCCCTAAAAACGTTCTGCTGTAAGAGAACCTGTCCCTAAAAACGTCTCTCTGTAAGAGAACCAGTCCCTAAACATCTCTGCTGTAAGAGAACCGGGTCCCTAAACGTCTCTCCTGTAAGAGAACCCGGTCCCTAAACGTCTCTGCTGTGAGAGAACCGGTCCCTAAACGTCTCTGCTGCTGAGAGAACCGGTCCCTAAACGTCTCTGCTGTGAGAGAACCGGTCCCTAAACATCTCTGCTGTGAGAGAACCGGTCCCTAAACGTCTCTGCTGTGAGAGAACCGGTCCCCTAAACGTCTCTGCTGTGAGAGAACCGGTCCCTAAACGTCTCTGCTGTGAGAGAACAGTCCCTAAACGTCTCTGCTTTGAGAGAACCGGTCCCTAAACGTCTCTCTGCTGTGAAAGAACCGATCCCTAAACATCTCTGCTGTGAGAGAACTGGTCCCTAAACGTGTCTGCTGAAGAGAACGTTCCTAAATGTCTCTCTTAACAACAGAGAACCGGTCCCTAAACATCTCTCAGGCAGTACCGAAATGACTCTGCTGTAAGGGAACCGGTCCCTCAACGTCTCTGCTCTGAGAGAACCAGTCCCTATTGTCTCTCCGCAGAATGTCCCTAAACATGTTTCAAGTGTAAGAGAACTGGTCCCTAAACGTCGTTCTGCTTTGGACAGAACCGTCCTTTAAACATCTCTCCTGTGAAGAGACCGGTTTTCAACCCCAATTCGTCTGCTGTATTAGAAGCGTCTGGCAATTCTCTGTGCAAACCTCCTAAACGTCTGCTGTAAAAACCTCCTAAACATCTCTGCTGTAAGAGCACCGGTCCTTAAACGTCTCCTGTAAAAGAACCGGTCCCTAAACGTCTCTCTGTAAACCATTCCCTAAACATCTCTGCTGGGTAAGAGAACTGTCCCTAAACTTCTCTCGCTGTGAGAGAACTCTACAAGTCCCTAGAACATCTCTACTGTAGAGAACCGGTCCCTAAACATCTCTGCTGTGAGAGAACGGTCCCAAACGTCTCTGCTGTGAGACAACAGGTCCCTAAACGTCTCTGTTGTAAGAGAACCGTCCCTGCAAACGTCTCTCCAGTGAAGAGAACCGAGTCCCTAAACGTCTCTGCTGTAAGATAATCGGTTCCTATTAACGTCTCTCCTGTAAGAGAACTGGTCCCTGACGTGCACGTCTCTGTGGAAGGAGAACCCGGGTCCCTAAATGTCTCTGCTGTGGAACCGGTCCTGCCAAACGTCTCTCCTGTAAGACAACCTGTCCCTAAACGTCTCTGCTGTGAGAGAACCGGTCCCTAAACGTTTCTCGTGTGAGAGAACCAGTCCCTAAAACGTCTCTGCTGTGACAGAAGCAGTCCCTAAACGTCTCTCCTGTGAGAGAACCGGTCCCTAAACATCTCTGCTGTGACAGAAGCAGTCCCTAAACGTCTCTCTCCTGTGGAGAGAACCGGTCCCCTAAACGTCTCTGCTGTGACAGAAGCAGTCCCTAAACGTCTCTCCTGTGAGAGAACCGGTCCCTAAACATCTCTGCTGTGACAGAAGCAGTCCCCTAAACGTCTCTCCTGTGAGAGAACCGGTCCCCTAAACGCTCTGCTGTGACAGAAGCCAGTCCCTAAACGTCTCTGTTGTAAGAGAACCGGTCCCTAAACGTCTCTCTGCTGTAAGAGAACCGGTCCCTAAACATCTCTGCTGTAAGAGCACCGGTCCTTAACGCTCTCTCCTGTAAGGGAACCGGTCCCCTAAACGTCTCTGCTGTGAGAAAACCAGTCCTAAACGTCTCTGCTTGAGAGAACTGGTCCCTAAACATGTCTGCTGTAAGAGAACTGGTCACTAAACGCTCTACTGTAAGAGAACAGGTCCCTAAACATCTCTGCTGTAGAGAACCGGTCCCTAAACGTCTTTGCTGTAAGAGATGTCCGGTCCTTAAACGTCTCTGCTGTAAGAGAACCGTTCCCTAAACGTCTCTGCTGTAAGAGAACCGGTCACTACGTCTCTGCTGTGAGAGAACCGGTACCTAAACGTCTCTCCTGTAAGAGAACCGGTCCCTAACGTCTCTGCTGTGAGAGAACCAGTCACTAAACGTCTCTGCTGTGAGAGAACCATCCTAAACGTCTCTCCTGTAAGAGAACCGGTCCCCTAAACGTCTCTGCTGTGGGAGAACCAGTCACTAAACGTCTCTGCTGTGAGAGAACCGGTCCCTAAACGTCTTTGCTGTAAGAGAACCGGTCCCTTAAACGACTCTGCTGTGAGAAAACCGTCCCTAAACGTCTCTCCAGTGAGAGAACCGTCCCCTAAACGCTGCTCTGGCTGTAAGAGAACCGTCCCCATAAACGTCTCTCCTGTAAGAGAACCGTACCTAAACGTCTCTGCTGTAAGAGAACCGGTCCTAAACGTCTCTGCTGCTAAGAGAACTGCTCCCCAAACGTGTCTCGAGAGAACCGGTCCCTAAATGTCTCTGCTGTGAGAGTACCGGTCCCTAAACATCTCTCCTAAAGAGAACCGGTCCCTAAACGTCTCTGCTCTGAGAGAACCTGTCCCTAAACGTCTCTGCTGTAAGAGAACCGGTCCCTAAACGTTTCTCATGTGAGAGAACCAGTCCCTAAACGTCTCTGCTGTGACAGAAGCAGTCCCTAAACGTCTCTCCTGTGAAAGAACCGGTCCCTAAACATCTCTGCTGTGACAGAAGCAGTCCCTAAACGTCTCTCCTGTGAGAGAACCAGTCCCTAAACGTCTCTGCTGTTAGAGAACCGGTCCCTAAACGTATCTCCTGTAAGATAACCGGTCCCTAAACGTCTCTGCTGTGAGAGAACCGGTCCCTAAACGTCTCTCATGTGAGAGAAACGGTCCCTAAACGTCTCTGCTGTGAGAGAACCGGTCCCTAAATGTCTCTGCTGTGAGAGAACCGGTCCCTAAACGTTTCTCCTGTGAGAGAACCAGTCCCTAAACATCTCTGCTGTGAGAGAACCAGTCCTGAAACGTCTCTGCTGTGACAGAAGCAGTCCCTAAACGTCTCTCCTGTGAGAGAACTGGACCCTAAACGTCTCTGCTGTGACAGAAGCAGTCACTAAACGTCTCTCCTGTGAGAGAACCGCTCTCTAAACATATCTGCTGTGACAGAAGCAGTCCCTAAACGTCTCTGCTGTAAGAGAACCGGTCACTCTACATCTCTGTTGTAAGAGAACCGGTCCCTAAACGCTCTCTCCTGTGAGAGAACCGGTCCCTAAACATCTCTGCTGTGAGAGAACCGGTCCCTAAATGTCTCTGCTGTGAGAGAACCGGTCCCTAAACGTTTCTCCTGTGAGAGAACCATTCCTTAAACGTCTCTGCTGTGACAGAAGCAGTCCCTAAACGTCTCTCCTGTGAGAGAACCTGTCCCTAAATGTCTCTGCTGTGAGAGAACCGGTCCCTAAACGTTTCTCCTGTGAGAGAACCAGTCCCTAAACATCTCTGCTGTGAGAGAACCAGTCCTTAAACGTCTCTGCTGTGACAGAAGCAGTCCCTAAACGTCTCTCCTGTGAGAGAACCGGTCCCTAAACGTCTCTGCTGTGACAGAAGCAGTCCCTAAACGTCTGCTGTTAGAGAACCGGTCCCTAAACGTCTCTCCTGTAAGAGAACCAGTCCCTAAACATATCTGCTGTGAGAGAACCGGTCACTAAACGTCTCTGCTCTGAGAGAACCAGTCCCTAAACGTGTCAGCTGTGAGAGAACCGGTTCCTAAACGTCTCTGCTGTAAGAAAACCGGTCCTAAACGTCTCTGCTGTGAGAGAACCAGACCCTAAACATCTCTGCTATGAGAGAACCAGTCCTTAAACGTCTCTGCTGTGACAGAAGCAGTCCTAAACGTCTCTCCTGTGAGAGAACCGGTCCCTAAACGTCTCTGCTGTGACAGAAGCAGTCCTTAAACGACTCTCCTGTGAGAGAACCGGTCCCCTAAACATCTATGCTGTGACAGAAGCAGTCCCTAAACGTCTCTGCTGTGCAAGAGAACCGGTCCCTAAACGTCTCTGCTGTAAGATAACCGGTCCCTAAACTTCTGCTGTAAGAGCACCGGTCCCTAAACGTCTCTCTGTAAGAGAACCGGTCCCTAAACATCTCTCCTGTAAGAGAACCGGTCCCTAAACGTCTCTGCTGTGAGAGAACCAGTCACTAAACGTCTCTGCTGTGAGAGAACCGGTCCTTAAACGTCTTTGCTGTAAGAGAACCAGTCCCTAAACGTATCTGCTGTAAGAGAACCAGTCCCTAAACGTCTCTGCTGTTAGAGAACCGGTCCCTAAACGTCTCTCCTGTAAGAGAACCGGTCCCTAAACGTCTCTGCTGTGAGAGAACCGGTCCCTAAACATCTCTCATGTGAGAGAAACGGTCCCTAAACGTCTCTGCTGTGAGAGAACCGGTCCCTAAATGTCTCTGCTGTGAGAGAACCGGTCCCTAAACGTTTCTCCTGTGAGAGAACCAGTCCCTAAACATCTCTGCTGTGAGAGAACCAGTCCTTAAACGTCTCTGCTGTGACAGAAGCAGTCCCTAAACGTCTCTCCTGTGAGAGAACCGGACCCTAAACGTCTCTGCTGTGACAGAAGCAGTCACTAAACGTCTCTCCTTTGAGAGAACCGCTCCCTAAACATATCTGCTGTGATAGAAACAGTCCCTAAACGTCTCTGCTGTAAGAGAACCGGTCACTCTACAACACTGTTGTAAGAGAACCGGTCCCTAAACATCTCTCCTGTGAGAGAACCGGTCCCTAAACATCTCTGCTGTGAGAGAACCGGTCCCTAAACATCTCTGCTGTGAGAGAACCGGTCCCTAAACGCTTTCTCCTGTGAGAGAACCAGTCCCTAAACATCTCTGCTGTGAGAGAACCAGTCCTTAAACGTCTCTACTGTGACAGAAGCAGTCCCTAAATGTCTCTCCTGTGAGAGAACCGGTCCCTAAAAGTCTCTGCTGTGAGAGAACCGGTCCCTAAACGTCTCTGCTGTGAGAGAACCGGTTCATAAACGTCTTTGCTGTAAGAAAACCGGTCCCTAAACGTCTCTGCTGTGAGAGAACCAGACCCTAAACGTCTCTGCTGTAAGAGAACCGGTCAACTATACATCTCTGTTGTAAGAGAACCGGTCCCTAAACGTCTCTCCTGTGAGAGAACCGGTCCCTAAACGTCTCTGCTGTGACAGAAGCAGTCCTTAAACGACTCTCCTGTGAGAGAACCGGTCCCTAAACATCTATGCTGTGACAGAAGCAGTCCCTAAACGTCTCTGCTGTAAGAAAAACGGTCCCTAAACGTCTCTGCTGTAAGAGAACCGGTCCCTAAACATCTCTGCTGTAAGAGCACCGGTCCCTAAACGTCTCTCCTGTAAGAGAACCGGTCCCTAAACGTCCCTGCTGTAAGAGAACCGGTCCCTAAACGTCTCTGCTGTAAGAGAACTGGTCCCTAAACGTCTCAGCTGTGAGACAACAGGTCCCTAAACGTCTCTGTTGTAAGAGAACTGGTCCCTAAACGTCTCTGCTGTGAGAGAACCAGTCCCTAAACGTCTCTGCTGTGAGAGAACTGGTCCCTAAACATGTCTGCTGTAAGAGAACTGGTCCCTAAACGTCTGCTATAAGAGAACCGGTCCCTAAACGTCTCTCCTGTAAGAGAACCTGTCCCTTAATGACTCTGCTCTGAGAGAACCTGTCCCTAAACGTCTCTGCTGTGAGAGAACCGGTCCATAAACGTTTCTCCTGTGAGAGAACCAGTCCCTAAACGTCTCTGCTGTAAGAGAACCAGTCCCTAAACGTCTCTGCTGTTAGAGAACCGGTCCCTAAACGTCTCTCCTGTAAGAGAACCGGTCCCTAAACGTCTCTGCTGTAAGAGAACCGGTCCCTAAATATCTCTGCTGTAAGAGCACCGGTCCTTAAACGTCTCTCCTGTAAGGGAACCGGTCCCTAAACGTCTCTGCTGTGAGAAAACCAGTCCCTAAACGTCTCTGCTGTGAGAGAACTTGTCCCTAAACATGTCTGCTGTAAGAGAACTGGTCCCTAAACGTCTGCTGTAAGAGAACCGGTCCCTAAACATCTCTGCTGTAAGAGCACCGGTCCTTAAACGTCTCTGCTGTGAGAGAACCAGTCCCTAAACGTCTCTGCTGTAAGAGAACTGGTCCCTAAACGTCTGCTGTAAGAGAACCGGTCCCTAAACATCTCTGCTGTAAGAGCACCGGTCCTTAAACGTCTCTGCTGTGAGAGAACCAGTCCCTAAACGTCTCTGCTGTGAGAGAACCTGTCCCTAAACGTCTCTGCTGTGAGAGAACCGGTCCCTAAACATTTCTCCTGTGAGAGAACCAGTCCCTAAACATCTCTGCTGTGAGAGAACCAGTCCTTAAACGTCTCTGCTGTGACAGAAGCAGGCCCTAAACGTCTCTCCTGTGAGAGAACTGGACCCTAAACGTCTCTGCTGTGACAGAAGCAGTCACTAAACGTCTCTCCTGTGAGAGAACCGCTCTCTAAACATATCTGCTGTGACAGAAGCAGTCCCTAAACGTCTCTGCTGTAAGAGAACCGGTCACTCTACATCTCTGTTGTAAGAGAACCGGTCCCTAAACGTCTCTCCTGTGAGAGAACCGGTCCCTAAACATCTCTGCTGTGAGAGAACCGGTCCCTAAATGTCTCTGCTGTGAGAGAACCGGTCCCTAAACGTTTCTCCTGTGAGAGAACCATTCCTTAAACGTCTCTGCTGTGACAGAAGCAGTCCCTAAACGTCTCTCCTGTGAGAGAACCTGTCCCTAAATGTCTCTGCTGTGAGAGAACCGGTCCCTAAACGTTTCTCCTGTGAGAGAACCAGTCCCTAAACATCTCTGCTGTGAGAGAACCAGTCCTTAAACGTCTCTGCTGTGACAGAAGCAGTCCCTAAACGTCTCTCCTGTGAGAGAACCGGTCCCTAAACGTCTCTGCTGTGACAGAAGCAGTCCCTAAACGTCTGCTGTTAGAGAACCGGTCCCTAAACGTCTCTCCTGTAAGAGAACCAGTCCCTAAACATATCTGCTGTGAGAGAACCGGTCACTAAACGTCTCTGCTCTGAGAGAACCATCCCTAAACGTGTCAGCTGTGAGAGAACCGGTTCCTAAACGTCTCTGCTGTAAGAAAACCGGTCCCTAAACGTCTCTGCTGTGAGAGAACCAGACCCTAAACATCTCTGCTATGAGAGAACCAGTCCTTAAACGTCTCTGCTGTGACAGAAGCAGTCCCTAAACGTCTCTCCTGTGAGAGAACCGGTCCCTAAACGTCTCTGCTGTGACAGAAGCAGTCCTTAAACGACTCTCCTGTGAGAGAACCGGTCCCTAAACATCTATGCTGTGACAGAAGCAGTCCCTAAACGTCTCTGCTGTAAGAGAACCGGTCCCTAAACGTCTCTGCTGTAAGATAACCGGTCCCTAAACTTCTCTGCTGTAAGAGCACCGGTCCCTAAACGTCTCTCCTGTAAGAGAACCGGTCCCTAAACATCTCTCCTGTAAGAGAACCGGTCCCTAAACGTCTCTGCTGTGAGAGAACCAGTCACTAAACGTCTCTGCTGTGAGAGAACCGGTCCTTAAACGTCTTTGCTGTAAGAGAACCAGTCCCTAAACGTATCTGCTGTAAGAGAACCAGTCCCTAAACGTCTCTGCTGTTAGAGAACCGGTCCCTAAACGTCTCTCCTGTAAGAGAACCGGTCCCTAAACGTCTCTGCTGTGAGAGAACCGGTCCCTAAACATCTCTCATGTGAGAGAAACGGTCCCTAAACGTCTCTGCTGTGAGAGAACCGGTCCCTAAATGTCTCTGCTGTGAGAGAACCGGTCCCTAAACGTTTCTCCTGTGAGAGAACCAGTCCCTAAACATCTCTGCTGTGAGAGAACCAGTCCTTAAACGTCTCTGCTGTGACAGAAGCAGTCCCTAAACGTCTCTCCTGTGAGAGAACCGGACCCTAAACGTCTCTGCTGTGACAGAAGCAGTCACTAAACGTCTCTCCTTTGAGAGAACCGCTCCCTAAACATATCTGCTGTGATAGAAACAGTCCCTAAACGTCTCTGCTGTAAGAGAACCGGTCACTCTACAACACTGTTGTAAGAGAACCGGTCCCTAAACATCTCTCCTGTGAGAGAACCGGTCCCTAAACATCTCTGCTGTGAGAGAACCGGTCCCTAAACATCTCTGCTGTGAGAGAACCGGTCCCTAAACGTTTCTCCTGTGAGAGAACCAGTCCCTAAACATCTCTGCTGTGAGAGAACCAGTCCTTAAACGTCTCTACTGTGACAGAAGCAGTCCCTAAATGTCTCTCCTGTGAGAGAACCGGTCCCTAAAAGTCTCTGCTGTGAGAGAACCGGTCCCTAAACGTCTCTGCTGTGAGAGAACCGGTTCATAAACGTCTTTGCTGTAAGAAAACCGGTCCCTAAACGTCTCTGCTGTGAGAGAACCAGACCCTAAACGTCTCTGCTGTAAGAGAACCGGTCACTATACATCTCTGTTGTAAGAGAACCGGTCCCTAAACGTCTCTCCTGTGAGAGAACCGGTCCCTAAACGTCTCTGCTGTGACAGAAGCAGTCCTTAAACGACTCTCCTGTGAGAGAACCGGTCCCTAAACATCTATGCTGTGACAGAAGCAGTCCCTAAACGTCTCTGCTGTAAGAAAAACGGTCCCTAAACGTCTTTGCTGTAAGAGAACCGGTCCCTAAACATCTCTGCTGTAAGAGCACCGGTCCCTAAACGTCTCTCCTGTAAGAGAACCGGTCCCTAAACGTCCCTGCTGTAAGAGAACCGGTCCCTAAACGTCTCTGCTGTAAGAGAACTGGTCCCTAAACGTCTCAGCTGTGAGACAACAGGTCCCTAAACGTCTCTGTTGTAAGAGAACTGGTCCCTAAACGTCTCTGCTGTGAGAGAACCAGTCCCTAAACGTCTCTGCTGTGAGAGAACTGGTCCCTAAACATGTCTGCTGTAAGAGAACTGGTCCCTAAACGTCTGCTATAAGAGAACCGGTCCCTAAACGTCTCTCCTGTAAGAGAACCTGTCCCTTAATGACTCTGCTCTGAGAGAACCTGTCCCTAAACGTCTCTGCTGTGAGAGAACCGGTCCATAAACGTTTCTCCTGTGAGAGAACCAGTCCCTAAACGTCTCTGCTGTAAGAGAACCAGTCCCTAAACGTCTCTGCTGTTAGAGAACCGGTCCCTAAACGTCTCTCCTGTAAGAGAACCGGTCCCTAAACGTCTCTGCTGTAAGAGAACCGGTCCCTAAATATCTCTGCTGTAAGAGCACCGGTCCTTAAACGTCTCTCCTGTAAGGGAACCGGTCCCTAAACGTCTCTGCTGTGAGAAAACCAGTCCCTAAACGTCTCTGCTGTGAGAGAACTGGTCCCTAAACATGTCTGCTGTAAGAGAACTGGTCCCTAAACGTCTCGCTGTAAGAGAACCGGTCCCTAAACATCTCTGCTGTAAGAGCACCGGTCCTTAAACGTCTCTGCTGTGAGAGAACCAGTCCCTAAACGTCTCTGCTGTAAGAGAACTGGTCCCTAAACGTCTGCTGTAAGAGAACCGGTCCCTAAACATCTCTGCTGTAAGAGCACCGGTCCTTAAACGTCTCTGCTGTGAGAGAACCAGTCCCTAAACGTCTCTGCTGTGAGAGAACCTGTCCCTAAACGTCTCTGCTGTGAGAGAACCGGTCCCTAAACATTTCTCCTGTGAGAGAACCAGTCCCTAAACATCTCTGCTGTGAGAGAACCAGTCCTTAAACGTCTCTGCTGTGACAGAAGCAGGCCCTAAACGTCTCTCCTGTGAGAGAACCGGTCCCTAAACGTCTCTGCTGTGACAGAAGCAGTCCCTAAACGTCTCTCCTGTGAGAGAACCGGTCCCTAAACGTCTCTGCTGTGACAGAAGCAGTCCCTAAACGTCTCTGCTGTAAGAGAACCGGTCACTAAACGTCTCTGCTGTAAGAGAACCAGTCCCTAAACGTCTCTGCTGTTAGAGAACCGGTCCCTAAACGTCTCTCCTGTAAGAGAACCGGTCCCTAAACGTCTCTGCTGTGAGAGAACCAGTCACTAACGTCTCTGCTGTGAGAGAACCGGTCCTTAAATGTCTTTGCTGTAAGAGAACCAGTCCCTAAACGTCTCTGCTGTAGGAGATCCAGTCCCTAAACGTCTCTGCTGTTAGAGAACCGGTCCCTAAACGTCTCTCCTGTAAGAGAACCGGTCCCTAAACGTCTCTGCTGTGAGAGAACCGGTCCCTAAACGTCTCTCATGTGAGAAAACCGGTCCCTAAACGTCTCTGCTGTGAGAGAACCGGTCCGTAAATGTCTCTGCTGTGAGAGAACCGGTCCCTAAACGTTTCTCCTGTGAGAGAACCAGTCCCTAAACATCTCTGCTGTGAGAGAACCAGTCCTTAAACGTCTCTGCTGTGACAGAAGCAGTCCCTAAACGTCTCTCCTGTGAGAGAACCGGACCCTAAACGTCTCTGCTGTGACAGAAGCAGTCACTAAACGTCTCTCCTGTGAGAGAACCGCTCCCTAAACATCTCTGCTGTGACAGAAGCAGTCCCTAAACGTCTCTGCTGTAAGAGAACCGGTCACTATACATCTCTGTTGTAAGAGAACCGGTCCCTAAACGTCTCTCCTGTGAGAGAACCGGTCCCTAAACATCTCTGCTGTGAGAGAACCGGTCCCTAAATGTCTCTGCTGTGAGAGAACCGGTCCCTAAACATTTCTCCTGTGAGAGAACCAGTCCCTAAACATCTCTGCTGTGAGAGAACCAGTCCTTAAACGTCTCTGCTGTGACAGAAGCAGTCCCTAAACGTCTCTGCTGTGACAGAAGCAGTCCCTAAACGTCTGCTGTTAGAGAACCGGTCACTAAACGTCTCTCCTGTAAGAGAACCAGTCCCTAAACATCTCTGCTGTGAGAGAACCGGTCCCTAAACGTCTCTGCTGTGAGAGAACCGGTCCCTAAACGTGTCAGCTGTGAGAGAACCGGTTCCTAAACGTCTCTGCTGTAAGAAAACCGGTCCCTAAACGTCTCTGCTGTGACAGAACCAGACCCTAAACATCTCTGCTGTGAGAGAACCAGTCCTTAAACGTCTCTGCTGTGACAGAAGCAGTCCCTAAACGTCTCTCCTGTGAGAGAACCGGTCCCTAAACGTCTCTGCTGTGACAGAAGCAGTCCTTAAACGACTCTCCTGTGAGAGAACCGGTCCCTAAACATCTATGCTGTGACAGAAGCAGCCCCTAAACGTCTCTGCTGTAAGAGAACCGGTCCCTAAACGTCTCTCCTGTAAGAGAACCGGTCCCTAAACATCTCTCCTGTAAGAAACGTCTTTGCTGTAAGAGAACCAGTCCCTAAACGTCTCTGCTGTAAGAGAACCAGTCCCTAAACGTCTCTCCTGTGAGAGAACCGGACCCTAAACATCTCTGCTGTGACAGAAGCAGTCCCTAAACGTCTCTGCTGTAAGAGAACCGGTCACTATACATCTCTTTTGTAAGAGAACCGGTCCCTAAACGTCTCTCCTGTGAGAGAACCGGTCCCTAAACATCTCTGCTGTGAGAGAACCGGTCCCTAAATGTCTCTGCTGTGAGAGAACCGGTCCCTAAACGTTTCTCCTGTGAGAGAACCAGTCCCTAAAAATCTCTGCTGTGAGAGAACCAGTCCTTAAACGTCTCTGCTGTGACAGAAGCAGTCCCTAAACGTCTCTCCTGTGAGAGAACCGGTCCCTAAACGTCTCTGCTGTGACAGAAGCAGTCCCTAAACGTCTGCTGTTAGAGAACCGGTCCCTAAACGTCTCTCTTGTAAGAGAACCAGTTCCTAAACATCTCTGCTGTGAGAGAACCGGTCCCTAAACGTCTCTGCTGTTAGAGAACCGGTCCCTAAACGTGTCAGCTGTGAGAGAACCGGTTCCTAAACGTCTCTGCTGTAAGAAAACCGGTCCCTAAACGTCTCTGCTGTGAGAGAACCAGACCCTAAACATCTCTGCTGTGAGAGAACCAGTCCTTAAACGTCTCTGCTGTGACAGAAGCAGTCCCTAAACGTCTCTCCTGTGAGAGAACCGGTCCCTAAACGTCTCTGCTGTGACAGAAGCAGTCCTTAAACGACTCTCCTGTGAGAGAACCGGTCCCTAAACATCTATGCTGTGACAGAAGCAGTCCCTAAACGTCTCTGCTGTAAGAGAACCGGTCCCTAAACGTCTCTGCTGTAAGAGAACCGGTCCCTAAACGTCTCTCCTGTAAGAGAACCGGTCCCTAAACATCTCTCCTGTAAGAAACGTCTTTGCTGTAAGAGAACCAGTCCCTAAACGTCTCTGCTGTAAGAGAACCAGTCCCTAAACGTCTCTGCTATTAGAGAACCGGTCCCTAAACGTCTCTCCTGTAAGAGAACCGGTCCCTAAACGTCTCTGCTGTGAGAGAACCGGTCCCTAAACGTCTCTCATGTGAGAGAAACGGTCCCTAAACGTCTCTGCTGTGAGAGAACCGGTCCATAAATGTCTCTGCTGTGAGAGAACCGGTCCCTAAATGTTTCTCCTGTGAGAGAACCAGTCCCTAAACATCTCTGCTGTGAGAGAACCAGTCCTTAAACGTCTCTGCTGTGACAGAAGCAGTCCCTAAACGTCTCTCCTGTGAGAGAACCGGACCCTAAACGTCTCTGCTGTGACAGAAGCAGTCACTAAACGTCTCTCCTGTGAGAGAACCGGTCCCTAAACATATCTGCTGTGACAGAAGCAGTCCCTAAACGTCTCTGCTGTAAGAGAACCGGTCACTCTACATCTCTGTTGTAAGAGAACCGGTCCCTAAACATCTCTCCTGTGAGAGAACCGGTCCCTAAACATCTCTGCTGTGAGAGAACCGGTCCCTAAATGTCTCTGCTGTGAGAGAACCGGTCCCTAAACGTTTCTCCTGTGAGAGAACCAGTCCCTAAACATCTCTGCTGTGAGAGAACCAGTCCTTAAACGTCTCTGCTGTGACAGAAAAAGTCCCTAAACGTCTCTGCTGTGAGAGAACCGGTCCCTAAACGTCTCTGCTGTGAGAGAACCGGTCCCTAAACGTCTCTGCTGTGAGAGAACCGGTTCCTAAACGTCTCTGCTGTAAGAAAACCGGTCCCTAAACGTCTCTGCTGTGAGAGAACCAGACCCTAAACATCTCTGCTGTGAGAGAACCAGTCCTTTAACGTCTCTGCTGTGACAGAAGTAGTCCCTAAACGTCTCTCCTGTGAGAGAACCGGTCCCTAAACGTCTCTGCTGTGACAGAAGCAGTCCTTAAACGACTCTCCTGTGAGAGAACCGGTCCCTAAACATCTATGCTGTGACAGAAGCAGTCCCTAAACGTCTCTGCTGTAAGAGAACCGGTCCCTAAACGTCTCTGCTGTAAGAGAACCGGTCCCTAAACATCTCTGCTGTAAGAGAACCGGTCCCTAAATGTCTCTCCTGTAAGAGAACCGGTCACTAAACATCTCTGCTGTAAGAGAACCGGTCCCTAAACGTGTCAGCTGTGAGAGAACCGGTTCCTAAACGTCTCTGCTGTAAGAAAACCGGTCCCTAAACGTCTCTGCTGTGAGAGAACCAGACCCTAAACATCTCTGCTGTGAGAGAACCAGTCCTTAAACGTCTCTGCTGTGACAGAAGCAGTCCCTAAACGTCTCTCCTGTGAGAGAACCGGTCCCTAAACGTCTCTGCTGTGACAGAAGCAGTCCTTAAACGACTCTCCTGTGAGAGAACCGGTCCCTAAACATCTATGCTGTGACAGAAGCAGTCCCTAAACGTCTCTGCTGTAAGAGAACCGGTCCCTAAACGTCTCTGCTGTAAGAGAACCGGTCCCTAAACTTCTCTGCTGTAAGAGCACCGGTCCCTAAACGTCTCTCCTGTAAGAGAACCGGTCCCTAAACATCTCTCCTGTAAGAAACGTCTTTGCTGTAAGAGAACCAGTCCCTAAACGTCTCTGCTGTAAGAAAACCAGTCCCTAAACGTCTCTGCTATTAGAGAACCGGTCCCTAAACGTCTCTCCTGTAAGAGAACCGGTCCCTAAACGTCTCTGCTGTGAGAGAACCGGTCCCTAAACGTCTCTCATGTGAGAGAAACGGTCCCTAAACGTCTCTGCTGTGAGAGAACCGGTCCATAAATGTCTCTGCTGTGAGAGAACCGGTCCCTAAACGTTTCTCCTGTGAGAGAACCAGTCCCTAAACATCTCTGCTGTGAGAGAATCAGTCCTTAAACGTCTCTGCTGTGACAGAAGCAGTCCCTAAACGTCTCTCCTGTGAGAGAACCGGACCCTAAACGTCTCTGCTGTGACAGAAGCAGTCACTAAACGTCTCTCCTGTGAGAGAACCGGTCCCTAAACATCTCTGCTGTGACAGAAGCAGTCCCTAAACGTCTCTGCTGTAAGAGAACCGGTCACTCTACATCTCTGTTGTAAGAGAACCGGTCCCTAAACATCTCTCCTGTGAGAGAACCGGTCCCTAAACATCTCTGCTGTGAGAGAACCGGTCCCTAAATGTCTCTGCTGTGAGAGAACCGGTCCCTAAACGTTTCTCCTGTGAGAGAACCAGTCCCTAAACATCTCTGCTGTGAGAGAACCAGTCCTTAAACGTCTCTGCTGTGACAGAAGCAGTCCCTAAACGTCTCTGCTGTGAGAGAACCGGTCCCTAAACGTCTCTGCTGTGAGAGAACCGGTCCCTAAACGTCTCTGCTGTGAGAGAACCGGTCCCTAAACGTCTCTGCTGTGAGAGAACCGGTTCCTAAACGTCTCTGCTGTAAGAAAACCGGTCCCTAAACGTCTCTGCTGTGAGAGAACCAGACCCTAAACATCTCTGCTGTGAGAGAACCAGTCCTTAAACGTCTCTGCTGTGACAGAAGCAGTCCCTAAACGTCTCTCCTGTGAGAGAACCGGTCCCTAAACGTCTCTGCTGTGACAGAAGCAGTCCTTAAATGACTCTCCTGTGAGAGAACCGGTCCCTAAACATCTATGCTGTGACAGAAGCAGTCCTAAACGTCTCTGCTGTAAGATAACCGGTCCCTAAACGTCTCTGCTGTAAGAGAACCGGTCCCTAAACATCTCTGCTGTAAGAGAACCGGTCCCTAAATGTCTCTCCTGTAAGAGAACCGGTCCCTAAACATCTCTGCTGTAAGAGAACCGGTCCCTAAACGTCTCTGCTGTAAGATAACTGGTCCCTAAACGTCTCTGCTGTGAGACAACAGGTCCCTAAACGTCTCTGTTGTAAGAGTACCGGTCCCTAAACGTCTCTCCAGTGAGAGAACCGGTCCCTAAACGTCTCTGCTGTAAGAGAACCGGTCCCTAAACGTCTCTCCTGTAAGAGAACTGGTCCCTAAACGTGTCTGCTGTGAGAGAACCGGTCCCTAAACATCTCTGCTGTGAGAGAACCGGTCTCTAAACGTCTCTCCTGTAAGAGAACCGGTCCCTAAATGACTCTGCTCTGAGAGAACCTGTCCCTAAACGTCTCTGCTGTGAGAGAACCGGTCCCTAAACGTTTCTCCTGTGAGAGAACCAGTCCCTAAACGTCTCTGCTGTAAGAGAACCAGTCCCTAAACGTCTCTGCTGTTAGAGAACCGGTCCCTAAAAGTCTCTCCTGTAAGAGAACCGGTCCCTAAACATCTCTGCTGTGAGAGAACCAGTCCTTAAACGTCTCTGCTGTGACAGAAGCAGTCCCTAAACGTCTCTCCTGTGAGAGAACCGGTCCCTAAACGTCTCTGCTGTGACAGAAGCAGTCCCTAAACGTCTGATGTTAGAGAACCGGTCACTAAACGTCTCTCCTGTAAGAGAACCAGTCCCTAAACGTCTGCTGTTAGAGAACCGTTCCCTAAACGTCTCTGCTGTGAGAGAACCGGTCCCTAAACGTGTCAGCTGTGAGAGAACCGGTTCCTAAACGTCTCTGCTGTAAGAAAACCGGTCCCTAAACGTCTCTGCTGTGAGAGAACCAGACCCTAAACATCTCTGCTGTGAGAGAACCAGTCCTTAAACGTCTCTGCTGTGACAGAAGCAGTCCCTAAACGTCTCTCCTGTGAGAGAACCGGTCCCTAAACGTCTCTGCTGTGACAGAAGTAGTCCTTAAACGACTCTCCTGTGAGAGAACCGGTCCCTAAACATCTATGCTGTGACAGAAGCAGTCCCTAAACGTCTCTGCTGTAAGAGAACCGGTCCCTAAACGTCTCTGCTGTAAGAGAACCGGTCCCTAAACTTCTCTGCTGTAAGAGCACCGGTCCCTAAACGTCTCTCCTGTAAGAGAACCGGTCCCTAAACATCTCTCCTGTAAGAAACATCTTTGCTGTAAGAGAACCAGTCCCTAAACGTCTCTGCTGTAAGAGAACCAGTCCCTAAACGTCTCTCCTGTGAGAGAACCGGACCCTAAACATCTCTGCTGTGACAGAAGCAGTCACTAAACGTCTCTCCTGTGAGAGAACCGCTCCCTAAACATCTCTGCTGTGACAGAAGCAGTCCCTAAACGTCTCTGCTGTAAGAGAACCGGTCACTATACATCTCTGTTGTAAGAGAACCGGTCCCTAAACGTCTCTCCTGTGAGAGAACCGGTCCCTAAACATCTCTGCTGTGAGAGAACCGGTCCCTAAATGTCTCTGCTGTGAGAGAACCGTTCCCAAACGTTTCTCCTGTGAGAGAACCAGTCCCTAAACATCTCTGCTGTGAGAGAACCAGTCCTTAAACGTCTCTGCTGTGACAGAAGCAGTCCCTAAACGTCTCTCCTGTGAGAGAACCGGTCCCTAATCGTCTCTGCTGTGACAGAAGCAGTCCCTAAACGTCTGCTGTTAGAGAACCGGTCCCTAAACGTCTCTCCTGTAAGAGAACCAGTTCCTAAACATCTCTGCTGTGAGAGAACCGGTCCCTAAACGTCTCTGCTGTGAGAGAACCGGTCCCTAAACGTGTCAGCTGTGAGAGAACATGTTCCTAAACGTCTCTGCTGTAAGAAAACCGGTCCCTAAACGTCTCTGCTGTGAGAGAACCAGACCCTAAACATCTCTGCTGTGAGAGAACCAGTCCTTAAACGTCTCTGCTGTGACAGAAGCAGTCCCTAAACGTCTCTCCTGTGAGAGAACCGGTCCCTAAACATCTCTGCTGTGACAGAAGCAGTCCTTAAACGACTCTCCTGTGAGAGAACCGGTCCCTAAACATCTATGCTGTGACAGAAGCAGTCCCTAATTGTCTCTGCTGTAAGAGAACCGGTCCCTAAACGTCTCTGCTGTAAGAGAACCGGTCCCTAAACTTCTCTGCTGTAAGAGCACCGGTCCCTAAACGTCTCTCAAGTAAGAGAACCGGTCCCTAAACATCTCTCCTGTAAGAGAACCGGTCCCTAAACGTCTCTGCTGTGAGAGAACCGGTCCCTAAACGTCTCTCATGTGAGAGAAACGGTCCCTAAACGTCTCTGCTGTGAGAGAACCGGTCCATAAATGTCTCTGCTGTGAGAGAACCGGTCCCTAAACGTTTCTCCTGTGAGAGAACCAGTCCCTAAACATCTCTGCTGTGAGAGAACCAGTCCTTAAAAGGTCTCTGCTGTGACAGAAGCAGTCCCTAAACGTCTCTCCTGTGAGAGAACCGGACCCTAAACGTCTCTGCTGTGACAGAAGCAGTCACTAAACGTCTCTCCTGTGAGAGAACCGGTCCCTAAACATATCTGCTGTGACAGAAGCAGTCCCTAAACGTCTCTGCTGTAAGAGAACCGGTCACTCTACATCTCTGTTGTAAGAGAACCGGTCCCTAAACATCTCTCCTGTGAGAGAACCGGTCCCTAAACATCTCTGCTGTGAGAGAACCGGTCCCTAAATGTCTCTGCTGTGAGAGAACCGGTCCTTAAACGTCTCTCCTGTAAGAGAACCAGTTCCTAAACATCTCTGCTGTGAGAGAACCGGTCCCTAAATGTCTCTGCTGTGAGAGAACCGGTCCCTAAACGTGTCATCTGTGAGAGAACCGGTTCCTAAACGTCTCTGCTGTAAGAAAACCGGTCCCTAAACGTCTCTGCTGTGAGAGAACCAGACCCTAAACATCTCTGCTGTGAGAGAACCGGTCCCTAAACGTCTCTGCTGTGAGAGAACCGGTCCCTAAACGTGTCAGCTGTGAGAGAACCGGTTCCTAAACGTCTCTGCTGTGACAGAAGCAGTCCCTAAACGTCTCTCCTGTGAGAGAACCGGTCCATGAATGTCTCTGCTGTGAGAGAACCGGTCCCTAAACGTTTCTCCTGTGAGAGAACCAGTCCCTAAACATCTCTGCTGTGAGAGAACCAGTCCTTAAACGTCTCTGCTGTGACAGAAGCAGTCCCTAAACGTCTCTCCTGTGAGAGAACCGGACCCTAAACGTCTCTGCTGTGACAGAAGCAGTCACTAAACGTCTCTCCTGTGAGAGAACCGGTCCCTAAACATATCTGCTGTGACAGAAGCAGTCCCTAAACGTCTCTGCTGTAAGAGAACCGGTCACTCTACATCTCTGTTGTAAGAGAACCGGTCCCTAAACATCTCTCCTGTGAGAGAACCGGTCCCTAAACGTCTCTGCTGTGAGAGAACCGGTTCCTAAACGTCTCTGCTGTAAGAAAACCGGTCCCTAAACGTCTCTGCTGTGAGAGAACCAGACCCTAAACATATCTGCTGTGAGAGAACCAGTCCTTAAACGTCTCTGCTGTGACAGAAGCAGTCCCTAAACGTCTCTCCTGTGAGAGAACCGGTCCCTAAACGTCTCTGCTGTGACAGAAGCAGTCCTTAAACGACTCTCCTGTGAGAGAACCGGTCCCTAAACATCTATGCTGTGACAGAAGCAGTCCCTAAACGTCTCTGCTGTAAGAGAACCGGTCCCTAAACGTCTCTGCTGTAAGAGAACCGGTCCCTAAACATCTCTGCTGTAAGAGAACCTGTCCCTAAATGTCTCTCCTGTAAGAGAACCAGTCCCTAAACGTCTGCTGTTAGAGAACCGTTCCCTAAACGTCTCTGCTGTGAGAGAACCGGTCCCTAAACGTGTCAGCTGTGAGAGAACCGGTTCCTAAACGTCTCTGCTGTAAGAAAACCGGTCCCTAAACGTCTCTGCTGTGAGAGAACCAGACCCTAAACATCTCTGCTGTGAGAGAACCAGTCCTTAAACGTCTCTGCTGTGACAGAAGCAGTCCCTAAACGTCTCTCCTGTGAGAGAACCGGTCCCTAAACGTCTCTGCTGTGACAGAAGTAGTCCTTAAACGACTCTCCTGTGAGAGAACCGGTCCCTAAACATCTATGCTGTGACAGAAGCAGTCCCTAAACGTCTCTGCTGTAAGAGAACCGGTCCCTAAACGTCTCTGCTGTAAGAGAACCGGTCCCTAAACTTCTCTGCTGTAAGAGCACCGGTCCCTAAACGTCTCTCCTGTAAGAGAACCGGTCCCTAAACATCTCTCCTGTAAGAAACATCTTTGCTGTAAGAGAACCAGTCCCTAAACGTCTCTGCTGTAAGAGAACCAGTCCCTAAACGTCTCTCCTGTGAGAGAACCGGACCCTAAACATCTCTGCTGTGACAGAAGCAGTCACTAAACGTCTCTCCTGTGAGAGAACCGCTCCCTAAACATCTCTGCTGTGACAGAAGCAGTCCCTAAACGTCTCTGCTGTAAGAGAACCGGTCACTATACATCTCTGTTGTAAGAGAACCGGTCCCTAAACGTCTCTCCTGTGAGAGAACCGGTCCCTAAACATCTCTGCTGTGAGAGAACCGGTCCCTAAATGTCTCTGCTGTGAGAGAACCGTTCCCAAACGTTTCTCCTGTGAGAGAACCAGTCCCTAAACATCTCTGCTGTGAGAGAACCAGTCCTTAAACGTCTCTGCTGTGACAGAAGCAGTCCCTAAACGTCTCTCCTGTGAGAGAACCGGTCCCTAATCGCCTCTGCTGTGACAGAAGCAGTCCCTAAACGTCTGCTGTTAGAGAACCGGTCCCTAAACGTCTCTCCTGTAAGAGAACCAGTTCCTAAACATCTCTGCTGTGAGAGAACCGGTCCCTAAACGTCTCTGCTGTGAGAGAACCGGTCCCTAAACGTGTCAGCTGTGAGAGAACATGTTCCTAAACGTCTCTGCTGTGAGAGAACCAGACCCTAAACATCTCTGCTGTGAGAGAACCAGTCCTTAAACGTCTCTGCTGTGACAGAAGCAGTCCCTAAACGTCTCTCCTGTGAGAGAACCGGTCCCTAAACATCTCTGCTGTGACAGAAGCAGTCCTTAAACGACTCTCCTGTGAGAGAACCGGTCCCTAAACATCTATGCTGTGACAGAAGCAGTCCCTAATTGTCTCTGCTGTAAGAGAACCGGTCCCTAAACGTCTCTGCTGTAAGAGAACCGGTCCCTAAACTTCTCTGCTGTAAGAGCACCGGTCCCTAAACGTCTCTCATGTAAGAGAACCGGTCCCTAAACATCTCTCCTGTAAGAGAACCGGTCCCTAAACGTCTCTGCTGTGAGAGAACCGGTCCCTAAACGTCTCTCATGTGAGAGAAACGGTCCCTAAACGTCTCTGCTGTGAGAGAACCGGTCCATAAATGTCTCTGCTGTGACAGAAGCAGTCCCTAAACGTCTCTCCTGTGAGAGAACCGGTCCCTAATCGTCTCTGCTGTGACAGAAGCAGTCCCTAAACGTCTGCTGTTAGAGAACCGGTCCCTAAACGTCTCTCCTGTAAGAGAACCAGTTCCTAAACATCTCTGCTGTGAGAGAACCGGTCCCTAAACGTCTCTGCTGTGAGAGAACCGGTCCCTAAACGTGTCAGCTGTGAGAGAACATGTCCCTAAACGTCTCTGCTGTGAGAGAACCAGACCCTAAACATCTCTGCTGTGAGAGAACCAGTCCTTAAACGTCTCTGCTGTGACAGAAGCAGTCCCTAAACGTCTCTCCTGTGAGAGAACCGGTCCCTAAACATCTCTGCTGTGACAGAAGCAGTCCTTAAACGACTCTCCTGTGAGAGAACCGGTCCCTAAACATCTATGCTGTGACAGAAGCAGTCCCTAATTGTCTCTGCTGTAAGAGAACCGGTCCCTAAACGTCTCTGCTGTAAGAGAACCGGTCCCTAAACTTCTCTGCTGTAAGAGCACCGGTCCCTAAACGTCTCTCATGTAAGAGAACCGGTCCCTAAACATCTCTCCTGTAAGAGAACCGGTCCCTAAACGTCTCTGCTGTGAGAGAACCGGTCCCTAAACGTCTCTCATGTGAGAGAAACGGTCCCTAAACGTCTCTGCTGTGAGAGAACCGGTCCATAAATGTCTCTGCTGTGAGAGAACCGGTCCCTAAACGTTTCTCCTGTGAGAGAACCAGTCCCTAAACATCTCTGCTGTGAGAGAACCAGTCCTTAAAAGGTCTCTGCTGTGACAGAAGCAGTCCCTAAACGTCTCTCCTGTGAGAGAACCGGACCCTAAACGTCTCTGCTGTGACAGAAGCAGTCACTAAACGCCTCTCCTGTGAGAGAACCGGTCCCTAAACATATCTGCTGTGACAGAAGCAGTCCCTAAACGTCTCTGCTGTAAGAGAACCGGTCACTCTACATCTCTGTTGTAAGAGAACCGGTCCCTAAACATCTCTCCTGTGAGAGAACCGGTCCCTAAACATCTCTGCTGTGAGAGAACCGGTCCCTAAATGTCTCTGCTGTGAGAGAACCGGTCCCTAAACGTCTCTCCTGTAAGAGAACCAGTTCCTAAACATCTCTGCTGTGAGAGAACCGGTCCCTAAATGTCTCTGCTGTGAGAGAACCGGTCCCTAAACGTGTCATCTGTGAGAGAACCGGTTCCTAAACGTCTCTGCTGTAAGAAAACCGGTCCCTAAACGTCTCTGCTGTGAGAGAACCAGACCCTAAACATCTCTGCTGTGAGAGAACCGGTCCCTAAACGTCTCTGCTGTGAGAGAACCGGTCCCTAAACGTGTCAGCTGTGAGAGAACCGGTTCCTAAACGTCTCTGCTGTGACAGAAGCAGTCCCTAAACGTCTCTCCTGTGAGAGAACCGGTCCATGAATGTCTCTGCTGTGAGAGAACCGGTCCCTAAACGTTTCTCCTGTGAGAGAACCAGTCCCTAAACATCTCTGCTGTGAGAGAACCAGTCCTTAAACGTCTCTGCTGTGACAGAAGCAGTCCCTAAACGTCTCTCCTGTGAGAGAACCGGACCCTAAACGTCTCTGCTGTGACAGAAGCAGTCACTAAACGTCTCTCCTGTGAGAGAACCGGTCCCTAAACATATCTGCTGTGACAGAAGCAGTCCCTAAACGTCTCTGCTGTAAGAGAACCGGTCACTCTACATCTCTGTTGTAAGAGAACCGGTCCCTAAACATCTCTCCTGTGAGAGAACCGGTCCCTAAACGTCTCTGCTGTGAGAGAACCGGTTCCTAAACGTCTCTGCTGTAAGAAAACCGGTCCCTAAACGTCTCTGCTGTGAGAGAACCAGACCCTAAACATATCTGCTGTGAGAGAACCAGTCCTTAAACGTCTCTGCTGTGACAGAAGCAGTCCCTAAACGTCTCTCCTGTGAGAGAACCGGTCCCTAAACGTCTCTGCTGTGACAGAAGCAGTCCTTAAACGACTCTCCTGTGAGAGAACCGGTCCCTAAACATCTATGCTGTGACAGAAGCAGTCCCTAAACGTCTCTGCTGTAAGAGAACCGGTCCCTAAACGTCTCTGCTGTAAGAGAACCGGTCCCTAAACATCTCTGCTGTAAGAGAACCTGTCCCTAAATGTCTCTCCTGTAAGAGAACCGGTCCCTAAACATCTCTGCTGTAAGAGAACCGGTCCCTAAACGTCTCTGCTGTAAGATAACTGGTCCCTAAACGTCTCTGCTGTGAGACAACAGGTCCCTAAACGTCTCTGTTGTAAGAGTACCGGTCCCTAAACGTCTCTCCAGTGAGAGAACCGGTCCCTAAACGTCTCTGCTGTAAGAGAACCGGTCCCTAAACGTCTCTCCTGTAAGATAACTGGTCCCTAAACGTGTCTGCTGTGAGAGAACCGGTCCCTAAACATCTCTGCTGTGAGAGAACCGGTCCCTAAACGTCTCTCCTGTAAGAGAACCGGTCCCTAAATGCCTCTGCTCTGAGAGAACCTGTCCCTAAACGTCTCTGCTGTGAGAGAACCGGTCCCTAAACGTTTATCCTGTGAGAGAACCAGTCCCTAAACGTCTCTGCTGTAAGAGAACCAGTCCCTAAACGTCTCTGCTGTTAGAGAACCGGTCCCTAAACGTCTCTCCTGTAAGAGAACCGGTCCCTAAACGTCTCTGCTGTAAGAGAACCGGTCCCTAAACATCTCTGCTGTAAGAGCACCGGTCCTTAAACGTCTCTCCTGTAAGGGAACCGGTCCCTAAACGTCTCTGCTGTGAGACAACCAGTCCCTAAACGTCTCTGCTGTGAGAGAACTGGTGCCTAAACATGTCTGCTGTAAGAGAACTGGTCCCTAAACGTCTGCTGTAAGAGAACCGGTCCCTAAACATCTCTGCTGTAAGAGCACCGGTCCTTAAACGTCTCTGCTGTGAGAGAACCAGTCCCTAAACGTCTCTGGTGTGAGAGAACCTGTCCCTAAACGTCTCTGCTGTGAGAGAACCAGTCACTAAACGTCTCTGCTGTGAGAGAACCGGTCCTTAAACGTCTTTGCTGTAAGATAACCAGTCCCTAAACGTCTCTGCTGTAAGAGAACCAGTCCCTAAACATCTCTGCTGTTAAAGAACCGGTCCCTAAACGTCTCTCCTGTAAGAGAACCGGTCCCTAAACGTCTCTGCTGTGAGAGAACCGGTCCCTAAACCTCTCTCATGTGAGAGAACCGGTCCCTAAACGTCTCTGCTGTGTGAGAACCGGTCCCTAAATGTCTCTGCTGTGAGAGAACCGGTCCCTAAACGTTTCTCCTGTGAAAGAACCGGTCCCTAAACATCTCTGCTGTGAGAGAACCAGTCCTTAAACGTCTCTGCTGTGAGAGAACCGGTCACTATACATCTCTGTTGTAAGAGAACCGGTCCCTAAACGTCTCTCCTGTGAGAGAACCGCTCCCTAAACATCTCTGCTGTGACAGAAGAAGTCCCTAAACGTCTCTGCTGTAAGAGAACCGGTCACTATACATCTCTGTTGTAAGAGAACCGGTCCCTAAACGTCTCTCCTGTGAGAGAACCGGTCCCTAAACATCTCTGCTGTGAGAGAACCGGTCCCTAAATGTCTCTGCTGTGAGAGAACCGGTCCCTAAACGTTTCTCATGTGAGAGAACCAGTCCCTAAACATCTCTGCTGTGAGAGAACCAGTCCTTAAACGTCTCTGCTGTGACAGAAGCAGTCCCTAAACGTCTCTCCTGTGAGAGAACCGGTCCCTAAACGTCTCTGCTGTGACAGAAGCAGTCCCTAGACGTCTGCTGTTAGAGAACCGTTCCCTAAACGTCTCTCCTGTAAGACAACCAGTCCCTAAACATCTCTGCTGTGAGAGAACCAGTCCTTAAACGTCTCTGCTGTGACAGAAGCAGTCCCTAAATGTCTCTCCTGTGAGAGAACCGGTCCCTAAATGTCTCTGCTGTGAGAGAACCGGTCCCTAAACTTCTCTGCTGTGAGAGAACCGGTCCCTAAACGTCTCTGCTGTGACAGAACCAGACCCTAAACATCTCTGCTGTGAGAGAACGAGTCCTTAAACGTCTCTGCTGTGACAGAAGCAGTCCCTAAACGTCTCTCCTGTGAGAGAACCGGTCCCTAAACGTCTCTGCTGTGACAGAAGCAGTCCTTAAACGACTCTCCTGTGAGAGAACCGGTCCCTAAACGTTTCTCCTGTGAGAGAACCAGTCCCTAAACATCTCTGCTGTGAGAGAACCAGTCCTTAAACGTCTCTGCTGTGACAGAAGCAGTCCCTAAATGTCTCTCCTGTGAGAGAACCGGACCCTAAACGTCTCTGCTGTGACAGAAGCAGTCACTAAACGTCTCTCCTGTGAGAGAACTGCTCCCTAAACATCTCTGCTGTGACAGAAGCAGTCCCTAAACGTCTCTGCTGTAAGAGAACCGGTCACTATACATCTCTGTTGTAAGAGAACCGGTCCCTAAACGTCTCTCCTGTGAGAGAACCGGTCCCTAAACATCTCTGCTGTGAGAGAACCGGTCCCTAAATGTCTCTGCTGTGAGAGAACCGGTCCCTAAACGTTTCTCCTGTGAGAGAACCAGTCCCTAAACATCTCTGCTGTGAGAGAACCAGTCCTTAAACGTCTCTGCTGTGACAGAAGCAGTCCCTAAACATCTCTCCTGTGAGAGAACCGGTCCCTAAACGTCTCTGCTGTGACAGAAGCAGTCCCTAAACGTCTGCTGTTAGAGAACCGGTCCCTAAACGTCTCTCCTGTAAGAGAACCAGTCCCTAAACATCTCTGCTGTGAGAGAACCGGTCCCTAAACGTCTCTGCTGTGAGAGAACCGGTCCCTAAACGTCTCTGCTGTGAGAGAACCGGTTCCTATACGTCTCTGCTGTAAGAAAACCGGTCCCTAAACGTCTCTGCTGTGAGAGAACCAGACCCTAAACATCTCTGCTGTGAGAGAACCAGTCCTTAAACGTCTCTGCTGTGACAGAAGCAGTCCCTAAACGTCTCTCCTGTGAGAGAACCGGTCCCTAAACGTCTCTGCTGTGACAGAAGCAGTCCTTAAACGACTCTCCTGTGAGAGAACCGGTCCCTAAACATCTATGCTGTGAAAGAAGCAGTCCCTAAACGTCTCTGCTGTAAGAGAACCGGTCCCTAAACGTCTCTGCTGTAAGAGAACCGGTCCCTAAACGTCTCTGCTGTAAAAGAACCGGTCCCTAAACATCTCTGCTGTAAGAGCACCGGTCCCTAAACGTCTCTCCTGTAAGAGAACCGGTCCCTAAACATCTCTGCTGCAAGAGAACCGGTCCCTAAACGTCTCTGCTGTAAGAGAACTGGTCCCTAAACGTCTCTGCTGTGAGACAACAGGTCCCTAAACGTCTCTGTTGTAAGAGAACCGGTCCCTAAACGTCTCTCCAATGAGAGAACCGGTCCCTAAACGTCTCTGCTGTAAGAGAACCGGTCCCTAAACGTTTCTCCTGTGAGAGAACCAGTCCCTAAACATCTCTGCTGTGAGAGAACCAGTCCTTAAACGTCTCTGCTGTGACAGAAGCAGTCCCTAAACGTCTCTCCTGTGAGAGAACCGGTCCCTAAACGTCTCTGCTGTGAGAGAACCGGTCCCTAAACGTCTCTGCTGTGAGAGAACCGGTTCCTAAACGTCTCTGCTGTAAGAAAAATGGTCCCTAAACGTCTCTGCTGTGAGAGAACCAGACCCTAAACATCTCTGCTGTGAGAGAACCAGTCCTTAAACGTCTCTGCTGTGACAGAAGCAGTCCCTAAACGTCTCTCCTGTGAGAGAACCGGTCCCTAAACATCTATGCTGTGACATAAGCAGTCCCTAAACGTCTCTGCTTTAAGAGAACCGGTCCCTAAACGTCTCTGCTGTAAGAGAACCGGTCCCTAAACGTCTCTGCTGTGAGAGAACCGGTCCCTAAACGTCTCTCATGTGAGAGAAACGGTCCCTAAACGTCTCTGCTGTGAGAGAACCGGTCCATAAATGTCTCTGCTGTGAGAGAACCGGTCCCTAAACGTTTCTCCTGTGAGAGAACCAGTCCCTAAACATCTCTGCTGTGAGAGAACCAGTCCTTAAAAGGTCTCTGCTGTGACAGAAGCAGTCCCTAAACGTCTCTCCTGTGAGAGAACCGGACCCTAAACGTCTCTGCTGTGACAGAAGCAGTCACTAAACGTCTCTCCTGTGAGAGAACCGGTCCCTAAACATATCTGCTGTGACAGAAGCAGTCCCTAAACGTCTCTGAGTAAGAGAACCGGTCACTCTACATCTCTGTTGTAAGAGAACCGGTCCCTAAACATCTCTCCTGTGAGAGAACCGGTCCCTAAACATCTCTGCTGTGAGAGAACCGGTCCCTAAATGTCTCTGCTGTGAGAGAACCGGTCCCTAAACGTCTCTCCTGTAAGAGAACCAGTTCCTAAACATCTCTGCTGTGAGAGAACCGGTCCCTAAACGTCTCTGCTGTGAGAGAACCGGTCCCTAAACGTGTCAGCTGTGAGAGAACCGGTTCCTAAACGTCTCTGCTGTAAGAAAACCGGTCCCTAAACGTCTCTGCTGTGAGAGAACCAGACCCTAAACATCTCTGCTGTGAGAGAACCGGTCCCTAAACGTCTCTGCTGTGAGAGAACCAGACCCTAAACATCTCTGCTGTGAGAGAACCGGTCCCTAAACGTCTCTGCTGTGAGAGAACCGGTCCCTAAACGTGTCAGCTGTGAGAGAACCGGTTCCTAAACGTCTCTGCTGTGACAGAAGCAGTCCCTAAACGTCTCTCCTGTGAGAGAACCGGTCCATAAATGTCTCTGCTGTGAGAGAACCGGTCCCTAAACGTTTTTCCTGTGAGAGAACCAGTCCCTAAACATCTCTGCTGTGAGAGAACCAGTCCTTAAACGTCTCTGCTGTGACAGAAGCAGTCCCTAAACGTCTCTCCTGTGAGAGAACCGGACCCTAAACGTCTCTGCTGTGACAGAAGCAGTCACTAAACGTCTCTCCTGTGAGAGAACCGGTCCCTAAACATATCTGCTGTGACAGAAGCAGTCCCTAAACGCTCTCTGCTGTAAGAGAACCCGGTCACTCTACATCTCTGTTGTAAGAGAACCGGTCCCTAAACATCTCTCCTGTGAGAGAACCGGTCCCTAAACGCTCTGCTGTGAGAGAACCGGTTCCTAAACGTCTCTGCTGTAAGAAAACCGGTCCCTAAACGTCTCTGCTGTGAGAGAACCAGACCCTAAGCATATCTGCTGTGAGAGAACCAGTCCTTAAACGTCTCTGCTGTGACAGAAGCAGTCCCTAAACGTCTCTCCTGTGAGAGAACCGGTCCCTAAACGTCTCTGCTGTGACAGAAGCAGTCCTTAAACGACTCTCCTGTGAGAGAACCGGTCCCTAAACATCTATGCTGTGACAGAAGCAATCCCTACGCTCTCTGCTGTAAGAGAACCGGTCCCTAAACGTCTCTGCTGTAAGAGAACCGGTCCCTAAACATCTCTGCTGTAAGAGAACCGGGTCCCTAAATGTCTCTCCTGTAAGAGAACCGGTCCCTAAACATCTCTGCTGTAAGAGAACCGGTCCCTAAACGTCTCTGCTGTAAGATAACTGGTCCCTAAACGTCTCTGCTGTGAGACAACAGGTCCCTAAACGCCTCTGTTGTAACAGTACCGGTCCCTAAACGTCTCTCCAGTGAGAGAACCGGTCCCTAAACGCCTCTGCTGTAAGAGAACCGGTCCCTAAACGCCTCTCCTGTAAGAGAACTGGTCCCTAAACGTGTCTGCTGTGAGAGAACCGGTCCCTAAACATCTCTGCTGTGAGAGAACCGGTCCCTAAACGTCTCTCCTGTAAGAGAACCGGTCCCTAAATGCCTCTGCTCTGAGAGAACCTGTCCCTAAACGTCTCTGCTGTGAGAGAACCGGTCCCTAAACGTTTATCCTGTGAGAGAACCAGTCCCTAAACGTCTCTGCTGTAAGAGAACCAGTCCCTAAACGTCTCTGCTGTTAGAGAACCGGTCCCTAAACGCTCTCTCCTGTAAGAGAACCGGTCCCTAAACGTCTCTGCTGAAAGAGAACCGGTCCCTAAACATCTCTGCTGTAAGAGCACCGGTCCTTAAACGTCTCTCCTGTAAGGGAACCGGTCCCTAAACGTCTCTGCTGTGAGACAACCAGTCCCTAAACGTCTCTGCTGTGAGAGAACTGGTCCCTAAACATGTCTGCTGTAAGAGAACTGGTCCCTAAACGTCTGCTGTAAGAGAACCGGTCCCTAAACATCTCTGCTGTAAGAGCACCGGTCCTTAAACGTCTCTGCTGTGAGAGAACCAGTCCCTAAACGTCTCTGGTGTGAGAGAACCTGTCCCTAAACGTCTCTGCTGTGAGAGAACCAGTCACTAAACGTCTCTGCTGTGAGAGAACCGGTCCTTAAACGTCTTTGCTGTAAGAGAACCAGTCCCTAAACGTCTCTGCTGTAAGAGAACCAGTCCCTAAACGTCTCTGCTGTTAGAGAACCGGTCCCTAAACGTCTCTCCTGTAAGAGAACCGGTCCCTAAACGTCTCTGCTGTGAGAGAACCGGTCCCTAAACCTCTCTCATGTGAGAGAACCGGTCCCTAAACGTCTCTGCTGTGTGAGAACCGGTCCCTAAATGTCTCTGCTGTGAGAGAACCGGTCCCTAAACGTTTCTCCTGTGAAAGAACCGGTCCCTAAACATCTCTGCTGTGAGAGAACCAGTCCTTAAACGTCTCTGCTGTGAGAGAACCGGTCACTATACATCTCTGTTGTAAGAGAACCGGTCCCTAAACGTCTCTCCTGTGAGAGAACCGGTCCCTAAACATCTCTGCTGTGACAGAAGCAGTCCCTAAACGTCTCTGCTGTAAGAGAACCGGTCACTATACATCTCTGTTGTAAGAGAACCGGTCCCTAAACGTCTCTCCTGTGAGAGAACCGGTCCCTAAACATCTCTGCTGTGAGAGAACCGGTCCCTAAATGTCTCTGCTGTGAGAGAACCGGTCCCTAAACGTTTCTCATGTGAGAGAACCAGTCCCTAAACATCTCTGCTGTGAGAGAACCAGTCCTTAAACGTCTCTGCTGTGACAGAAGCAGTCCCTAAACGTCTCTCCTGTGAGAGAACCGGTCCCTAAACGTCTCTGCTGTGACAGAAGCAGTCCCTAGACGTCTGCTGTTAGAGAACCGGTCCCTAAACGTCTCTCCTGTAAGACAACCAGTCCCTAAACATCTCTGCTGTGAGAGAACCAGTCCTTAAACGTCTCTGCTGTGACAGAAGCAGTCCCTAAATGTCTCTCCTGTGAGAGAACCGGTCCCTAAACGTCTCTGGTGTGACAGAAGCAGTCCTTAAACGACTCTCCTGTGAGAGAACCGGTCCCTAAACGTTTCTCCTGTGAGAGAACCAGTCCCTAAACATCTCTGCTGTGAGAGAACCAGTCCTTAAACGTCTCTGCTGTGACAGAAGCAGTCCCTAAATGTCTCTCCTGTGAGAGAACCGGACCCTAAACGTCTCTGCTGTGACAGAAGCAGTCACTAAACGTCTCTCCTGTGAGAGAACTGCTCCCTAAACATCTCTGCTGTGACAGAAGCAGTCCCTAAACGTCTCTGCTGTAAGAGAACCGGTCACTATACATCTCTGTTGTAAGAGAACCGGTCCCTAAACGTCTCTGCTGTTAGAGAACCGGTCCCTAAACGTCTCTCCTGTAAGAGAACCGGTCCCTAAACGTCTCTGCTGTGAGAGAACCGGTCCCTAAACCTCTCTCATGTGAGAGAACCGGTCCCTAAACGTCTCTGCTGTGTGAGAACCGGTCCCTAAATGTCTCTGCTGTGAGAGAACCGGTCCCTAAACGTTTCTCCTGTGAAAGAACCGGTCCCTAAACATCTCTGCTGTGAGAGAACCAGTCCTTAAACGCTCTCTGCTGTGAGAGAACCGGTCACTATACATCTCTGTTGTAAGAGAACCGGTCCTTAAACGCTCTCCTGTGAGAGAACCGGTCCCTAAACATCTCTGCTGTGACAGAAGCAGTCCCTAAACGTCTCTGCTGTAAGAGAACCGGTCACTATACATCTCTGTTGTAAGAGAACCGTCCCTAAACGTCTCTCCTGTGAGAGAACCGGTCCCTAAACATCTCTGCTGTGAGAGAACCGGTCCCTTAAATGTCTCTGCTGTGAGAGAACCGGTCCCTAAACGTTTCTCATGTGAGAGAACCAGTCCCTAAACATCTCTGCTGTGAGAGAACCAGTCCTTAAACGTCTCTGCTGTGACAGAAGCAGTCCCTAAACGTCTCTCCTGTGAGAGAACCGGTCCCTAAACGTCTCTGCTGTGACAGAAGCAGTCCCTAGACGTCTGCTGTTAGAGAACCGGTCCCTAAACGTCTCTCCTGTAAGACAACCAGTCCCTAAACATCTCTGCTGTGAGAGAACCAGTCCTTAAACGTCTCTGCTGTGACAGAAGCAGTCCCTAAATGTCTCTCCTGTGAGAGAACCGTTCCCTAAATGTCTCTGCTGTGAGAGAACCGGTCCCTAAACATCTCTGCTGTGAGAGAACCGGTCCCTAAACGTCTCTGCTGTGACAGAACCAGACCCTAAACATCTCTGCTGTGAGAGAACGCCGCTGTGACAGAAGCAGTCCCCGCCTCTCCTGTGAGAGAACCGGTCCCTAAACGTCTCTGGTGTGACAGAAGCAGTCCTTAAACGACTCTCCTGTGAGAGAACCGTCCCTAAACGTTTCTCCTGTGAGAGAACCAGTCCCTAAACATCTCTGCTGTGAGAGAACCAGTCCTTAAACGTCTCTGCTGTGACAGAAGCAGTCCCTAAATGTCTCTCCTGTGAGAGAACCGACCCCTAAACGCCTCTGCTGTGACAGAAGCAGTCACTAAACGTCTCTCCTGTGAGAGAACTGCTCCCTAAACATCTCTGCTGTGACAGAAGCAGTCCCTAAACGTCTCTGCTGTAAGAGAACCGGTCACTATACATCTCTGTTGTAAGAGAACCGGTCCCTAAACGTCTCTCCTGTGAGAGAACCGGTCCCTAAACATCTCTGCTGTGAGAGAACCGGTCCCTAAATGTATCTGCTGTGAGAGAACCGGTCCCTAAACGTTTCTCCTGTGAGAGAACCAGTCCCTAAACATCTCTGCTGTGAGAGAACCAGTCCTTAAACATCTATGCTGTGAAAGAAGCAGTCCCTAAATGTCTCTGCTGTAAGAGAACCGGTCCCTAAACGTCTCTGCTGTAAGAGAACCGGTCCCTAAACATCTCAGCTGTAAGAGCACCGGTCCCTAAACGTCTCTCCTGTAAGAGAACCGGTCCCTAAACATCTCTGCTGCAAGAGAACCGGTCCCTAAACGTCTCTGCTGTAAGAGAACTGGTCCCTAAACGTCTCTGCTGTGAGACAACAGGTCCCTAAACGTCTCTGTTGTAAGAGAACCGGTCCCTAAACGTCTCTCCAATGAGAGAACCGGTCCCTAAACGTCTCTGCTGTAAGAGAACCGGTCCCTAAACGTTTCTCCTGTGAGAGAACCAGTCCCTAAACATCTCTGCTGTGAGAGAACCAGTCCTTAAACGTCTCTGCTGTGACAGAAGCAGTCCCTAAACGTCTCTCCTGTGAGAGAACCGGTCCCTAAACGTCTCTGCTGTGAGAGAACCGGTCCCTAAACGTCTCTGCTGTGAGAGAACCGGTTCCTAAACGTCTCTGCTGTAAGAAAACCGGTCCCTAAACGTCTCTGCTGTGAGAGAACCAGACCCTAAACATCTCTGCTGTGAGAGAACCAGTCCTTAAACGTCTCTGCTGTGACAGAAGCAGTCCCTAAACGTCTCTCCTGTGAGAGAACCGGTCCCTAAACATCTATGCTGTGACATAAGCAGTCCCTAAACGTCTCTGCTTTAAGAGAACCGGTCCCTAAACGTCTCTGCTGTAAGAGAACTGGTCCCTAAACGTCTCTGCTGTAAGAGAACCGGTCCCTAAACGTCTCTGCTGTGAGAGAACCGGTCCCTAAACGTCTCTCCTGTAAGAGAACCGGTCCGATACGACTCTGCTGTGAGAGAACCGTCCCTAAACGTCTCTCCTCTGAGAGAACCTGTCCCTAAACGTCTCTGCTGTGAGAGAACCGGTCCCCTAAACGCTTTCTCCTGTGAGAGAACCAGTCCCTAAACATCTCTGCTGTGAGAGAACCAGTCCTTAAACGTCTCTGCTGTGACAGAAGCAGTCCCTAAATGTCTCTCCTGTGAGAGAACCGTCCCTAAACATCTCTGCTGTGACAGAA
>NW_025534478.1:187500-192500 GCF_020615455.1 Coregonus clupeaformis | reverse complement strand
AGATAGAATAGAGTGGTGTTGACTAGTTAGTTACCTGTGGTCCTATGTATACCAGTGGTGTGTTGGGACATATAGAGTTAGATAGAATAGAGTGGTATTGACTAGTTAGTTACCTGTGGTCCTATGTATACCAGTGGTGTGTTGGGACATATAGAGTTAGATAGAATAGGAGTGGTAGTTTGACTAGTTAGTTACCTGTGGTCCTGTGTATACCAGTGGTGTGTTGGGACATATAGAGTTAGAGTAGAATAGAGTGGTATTGACTAGTTAGGTTACCTGTGGTCCTATGTATACCAGTGGTGTGTTGGGACATATAGAGTTAGATAGAATAGAGTGGTATTGACTAGTTAGTTACCTGTACGTCCTATGTATACCAGTGGTGTGTTGGGACATATAGAGTTAGATAGAATAGAGTGGTATTGACTAGTTAGTTACCTGTACGTCCTATGTATACCAGTGGTGTGTTGGGACATATAGAGCTAGATAGAATAGAGTGGTATTGACTAGTTAGTTACCTGTACGTCCTATGTATACCAGTGGTGTGTTGGGACATATAGAGTTAGATAGAATAGAGTGGTATTGACTATTTAGTTACCTGTACGTCCTATGTATACCAGTGGTGTGTTGGGACATATAGAGTTAGATAGAATAGAGTGGTATTGACTATTTAGTTACCTGTACGTCCTATGTATACCAGTGGTGTGTTGGGACATATAGAGTTAGATAGAATAGAGTAGTATTGACTAGTTAGTTACCTGTGGTCCTATGTATACCAGTGGTGTGTTGGGACATATAGAGTTAGATAAGAATAGAGTGGTATTGACTAGTTAGTTACCTGTAGTCCTATGTATACCAGTGGTGTGTTGGGACATATAGAGTTAGATAGAATAGAGTGGTGTTGACTAGTTAGTTACCTGTGGTCCTATGTATACCAGTGGTGTGTTGGGACATATAGAGTTAGATAGAATAGAGTGGTATTGACTAGTTAGTTACCTGTGGTCCTATGTATACCAGTGGTGTGTTGGGACATATAGAGTTAGATAGAATAGAGTGGTATTGACTAGTTAGTTAAGAGCCTGTACGTCCTATGTATACCAGTGGTGTGTTGGGACATATAGAGTTAGATAGAATAGAGTGGTATTGACTAGTTAGTTACCTGTGCGTCCTATGTATACCAGTGGTGTGTTGGGACATATAGAGTTAGATAGAATAGAGTGGTATTGACTAGTTAGTTACCTGTGGTCCCTATGTATACCAGTGGTGTGTTGGGACATATAGAGTTAGATAGAATAGAGTGGTATTGACTAGTTAGTTACCTGTGGTCCTATGTATACCAGTGGTGTGTTGGGACATATAGAGTTAGATAGAATAGAGTGGTATTGACTATTTAGTTACCTGTACGTCCTATGTATACCAGTGGTGTGTTGGGACATATAGAGTTAGATAGAATAGAGTGGTATTGACTAGTTAGTTACCTGTGGTCCTATGTATACCAGTGGTGTGTTGGGACATATAGAGTTAGATAGAATAGAGTGGTATTGACTAGTTAGTTACCTGTGGTCCTATGTATACCAGTGGTGTGTTGGGACATATAGAGTTAGATAGAATAGAGTGGTATTGACTAGTTAGTTACCTGTGGTCCCTATGTATACCAGTGGTGTGTTGGGACATATAGAGTTAGATAGAACAGACTGGTATTGACTAGTTAGTTACCTGTGGTCCTATGTATACCAGTGGTGTGTTGGGACATATAGAGCTAGATAGAATAGAGTGGTATTGACTAGTTAGTTACCTGTGGTCCTATGTATACCAGTAGTGTGTTGGGACATATAGAGTTAGATAGAATAGAGTGGTATTGACTAGTTAGTTACCTGTGGTCCTATGTATACCAGTGGTGTGTTGGGACATATAGAGTTAGATAGAATAGAGTGGTATTGACTAGTTAGTTACCTGTGGTCCTATGTATACCAGTGGTGTGTTGGGACATATAGAGTTAGATAGAATAGAGTGGTATTGACTAGTTAGTTACCTGTGGTCCTATGTATACCAGTGGTGTGTTGGGACATATAGAGTTAGATAGAATAGAGTGGTATTGACTAGTTAGTTACCTGTGGTCCTATGTATACCAGTGTGTGTTGGGACATATAGAGTTAGATAGAATAGAGTGGTATTGACTAGTTAGTTACCTGTGGTCCTATGTATACCAGTGGTGTGTTGGGACATATAGAGTTAGATAGAATAGAGTGGTATTGACTAGTTAGTTACCTGTGCGTCCTATGTATACCAGTGGTGTGTTGGGACATATAGAGCTTAGATAGAATAGGAGTGGTATTGACTAGTTAGTTACCTGTACGTCCTATGTATACCAGTGGTGTGTTGGGACATATAGAGTTAGATAGAATAGAGTGGTATTGACTAGTTAGTTACCTGTACGTCCTATGTATACCAGTGGTGTGTTGGGACATATAGAGCTAGATAGAATAGAGTGGTATTGACTAGTTAGTTACCTGTGCGTCCTATGTATACCAGTGGTGTGTTGGGACATATAGAGTTGGATAGAATAGAGTGGTATTGACTAGTTAGTTACCTGTGGTCCTATGTATACCAGTGGTGTGTTGGGACATATAGAGTTAGATAGAATAGAGGAGTGGTATTGACTAGTTAGTTACCTGTCGTCCTATGTATACCAGTGGTGTGTTGGGACATATGAGTTAGATAGAATAGAGTGGTATTGACTAGTTAGTTACCTGCGTCCTATGTATACCAGTGGTGTGTTGGGACATATAGAGTTAGATAGAATAGAGTGGTATTGACTAGTTAGTTACCTGTGCGTCCTATGTATGCCAGTGGTGTGTTGGGACATATAGAGTTAGATAGAATAGAGTGGTATTGACTAGTTAGTTACCTGTACGTCCTATGTATACCAGTGGTGTGTTGGGACATATAGAGTTAGATAGAATAGAGTGGTATTGACTAGTTAGTTACCTGTACGTCCTATGTATACCAGTGGTGTGTTGGGACATATAGAGTTAGATAGAATAGAGTAGTATTGACTAGTTAGTTACCTGTACGTCCTATGTATACCAGTGGTGTGTTGGGACATATAGAGTTAGATAGAATAGAGTGGTATTGACTAGTTAGTTACCTGTCCGTCCTATGTATACCAGTGGTGTGTTGGGACATATAGAGTTAGATAGAATAGAGTGGTATTGACTAGTTAGTTACCTTTGCGTCCTATGTATACCAGTGGTGTGTTGGGACATATAGAGTTAGATAGAATAGAGTGGTATTGACTAGTTAGTTACCTGTAGTCCTATGTATACCAGTGGTGTGTTGGGACATATAGAGTTAGATAGAATAGAGTGGTATTGACTAGTTAGTTACCTGTGGTCCTATGTTATACCAGTGGTGTGTTGGGACATATAGAGTTAGATAGAGATAGAGTGGTATTGACTAGTTAGTTACCTGTGGTCCTGTGTATACCAGTGGTGTGTTGGGACATATAGAGTTAGATAGAATAGAGTGGTATTGACTAGTTAGTTACCTGTGCACGTCCTATGTATACCAGTGGTGTGTTGGGACATATAGAGTTAGATAGAATAGAGTGGTATTGACTAGTTAGTTACCTGTACGTCCTATGTATACCAGTGGTGTGTTGGGACATATAGAGTTAGATAGAATAGAGTGGTATTGACTAGTTAGTTACCTGTCGTCCTATGTATACCAGTGGTGTGTTGGGACATATAGAGTTAGATAGAATAGAGTGGTATTGACTAGTTAGTTACCTGTGGTCCTATGTATACCAGTGGTGTGTTGGGACATATAGAGTTAGATAGAATAGAGTAGTATTGACTAGTTAGTTACCTGTGGTCCTATGTATACCAGTGGTGTGTTGGGACATATAGAGTTAGATAGAATAGAGTGGTATTGACTAGTTAGTTACCTGTGGTCCTATGTATACCAGTGGTGTGTTGGGACATATAGAGTTAGATAGAATAGAGTGGTATTGACTAGTTAGTTACCTGTGGTCCTGTGTATACCAGTGGTGTGTTGGGACATATAGAGTTAGATAGAATAGAGTGGTATTGACTAGTTAGTTACCTGTACGTCCTATGTATACCAGTGGTGTGTTGGGACATATAGAGTTAGATAGAATAGAGTGGTATTGACTAGTTAGTTACCTGTGGTCCTATGTATACCAGTGGTGTGTTGGGACATATAGAGTTAGATAGAATAGAGTGGTATTGACTAGTTAGTTACCTGTGGTCCTATGTATACCAGTGGTGTGTTGGGACATATAGAGTTAGATAGAATAGAGTGGTATTGACTAGTTAGTTACCTGTCCGTCCTATGTATACCAGTGGTGTGTTGGGACATATAGAGTTAGATAGAATAGAGTGGTATTGACTAGTTAGTTACCTGTACGTCCTATGTATACCAGTGGTGTGTTGGGACATATAGAGTTAGATAGAATAGAGTGGTATTGACTAGTTAGTTACCTGTGGTCCTATGTATACCAGTGGTGTGTTGGGACATATAGAGTTAGATAGAATAGAGTGGTATTGACTAGTTAGTTACCTGTACGTCCTATGTATACCAGTGGTGTGTTGGGACATATAGAGTTAGATAGAATAGAGTGGTATTGACTAGTTAGTTACCTGTGGTCCTATGTATACCAGTGGTGTGTTGGGACATATAGAGTTAGATAGAATAGAGTGGTATTGACTAGTTAGTTACCTGTCCGTCCTATGTATACCAGTGGTGTGTTGGGACATATAGAGTTAGATAGAATAGAGTGGTATTGACTAGTTAGTTACCTGTGGTCCTATGTATACCAGTGGTGTGTTGGGACATATAGAGTTAGATAGAATAGAGTAGTATTGACTAGTTAGTTACCTGTACGTCCTATGTATACCAGTGGTGTGTTGGGACATATAGAGTTAGATAGAATAGAGTGGTATTGACTAGTTAGTTACCTGTCCGTCCTATGTATACCAGTG
>NW_025534478.1:172500-182500 GCF_020615455.1 Coregonus clupeaformis | reverse complement strand
GTATGTATATCTTATACTATACTGTATATATTATTATACTATACTGTATATATTATTATACTATACTGTATATATTATTATACTATACTGTATATATTATTATACTATACTGTATGTATATATTATTATACTATACTGTATGTATATATTATACTGTATGTATATTTATACTATACTGTATGTATATATTATTATACTATACTGTATGTATATCTTATACTATACTGTATATATTATTATACTATACTGTATGTATATATGATTATACTATACTGTATGTATATATGATTATACTATACTGTATATATGATTATACTATATGTATATATTATTATACTATATGTATATATTATTATACTATATTGTATGTATATATGATTATACTATAATGTATGTATATATTATTATACTATACTGTATGTATATATTATTATACTATACTGTATGTATATATTATTATACTATACTGTATGTATTATTATACTATACTGTATGTATAGATTATTAAACTATACTGTATGTATATATTATTATACTATACTGTATGTATATCTTATACTATACTGTATATATTATTATACTATATGTATATATTATTATACTATATTGTATGTATATATTATATGTATATATTATTATACTATACTGTATGTATATATTATTAAACTATACTGTATGTATATATTATTATACTATACTGTATGTATATATTATTAAACTATACTGTATGTATATATTATTATACTATACTGTATGTATATATTATACTATATGTATATATTATTATACTATACTGTATGTATATATTATTATACTATACTGTATGTATATCTTATACTATACTGTATATATTATCATACTATACTGTATATATTATTATACTATACTGTATGTATATATTATTATACTATACTGTATGTATTATTATACTGTATGTATATATTATTAAACTATACTGTATGTATATATTATTATACTATACTGTATGTATATATTATACTGTATGTATATTTATACTATACTGTATGTATATATTATTATACTATACTGTATGTCAATCAATCAATCAATTTTATTTTATATAGCCCTTCTTACATCAGCTAATATCTCGAAGTGCTGTACAGAAACCCAGCCTAAAACCCCAAACAGCTAGTAATGCAGGTGTAGAAGCACGGTGGCTAGGAAAAACTCCCTAGAAAGGCGAAAACCTAGGAAGAAACCTAGAGAGGAACCAGGCTATGAGGGTGGCCAGTCCTCTTCTGGCTGTGCCGAGTGGAGATTATAACAGAACCATGCCAAGATGTTCAAAAAATGTTCTTAAGTGACAAGCATGGTCAAATAATAATCGGGAATAAATCTCAGTTGGCTTTTCATAGCCGATCATTAAGAGTTGAAAACAGCAGGTCTGGGACAGGTAGGGGTTCCATAACCGCAGGCAGAACAGTTGAAACTGGAATAGCAGCAAGGCCAGGCGGACTGGGGACAGCAAGGAGTCACCACGGCCGGTAGTCCCGACGTATGGTCCTAGGGCTCAGGTCTCTCAGTTGGCTTTTCATAGCCGATCATTAAGAGTTGAAAACAGCAGGTCTGGGACAGGTAGGGGTTTCGTAGCCGCAGGCAGAACAGTTGAAACTGGAATAGCAGCAAGGCCAGGCGGACTGGGGACAGCAAGGTGTCATCATGCCCGGTAGTCCTGACGTATGGTCCTAGGGCTCAGGTTCTATCTTATACTATACTGTATATATTATTATACTATAATGTATATATTATTATACTATACTGTATGTATATATGATTATACTATACTGTATATATGATTATACTATATGTATATATTATTATACTATATTGAATGTATATATTATTATACTATAGTGTATGTATATATTATTAAACTATACTGTATGAATATATTATTATACTATACTGTATGTATATATTATTATACTATACTGTATGTATATATTATACTATACTGTATGTATATATTACTATACTGTATGTATATATTATTACACTATACTGTATATATTATTATACTATACTGCATGTATATATTATTATACTATACTGCATGTATATATTATACTATACTGTATATATTATTATACTATACTGTATGTATATATCATTATACTATACTGTATGTATATATTATTATACTATACTGCATGTAAATATTATTATACTATACTGTATGTATATATTATTATACTATACTGTATATATTATTATACTATACTGTATATATTATTATACTATATGTATATATTATTATACTATATGTATATATTATTATACTATACTGTATGTATAATTATTATACTATACTGTATGTATATTTATTATACTATACTGTATGTATATATTATTATACTATACTGTATGTATATATTATTATACTATACTGTATGTATATATTATTATACTATACTGTATGTATATATTATTATACTATACTGTATGTATATATTATTATACTATACTGTACATATTATTATACTATGCTGTACGTATATATTATTATACTATACTGTATGTATTATTATACTATACTGTATATATTATTATACTATACTGTATGTATTATATTATTATACTATACTGTATATATTATTATACTATACTGTATGTATTATATTATTATACTATACTGTATGTATATATTATTATACTATACTGTATGTATATATTATTATACTATACTGTATGTATTATTATACTATACTGTATATATTATTATACTATACTGTATATATTATTATACTATACTGTACGTACAGTGGGGGAAAAAAGTATTTAGTCAGCCACCAATTGTGCAAGTTCTCCCACTTGAGAGAGGCCTGTAATTTTCATCATAGGTACACGTCAACTATGACAGACAGAATTAGGGAAAAAAATCCAGAAAATCACATTGTAGGATTTTTAATGAATTTATTTGCAAATTATGGTGGAAAATAAGTATTTGGTCAATAACAAACGTTTCTCAATACTTTGTTATATACCCTTTGTTGGCAATGACACAGGTCAAACGTTTTCTGTAAGTCTTCACAAGGTTTTCACAAACTGTTGCTGGTATTTTGGCCCATTCCTCCATGCAGATCTCCTCTAGAGCAGTGATGTTTTGGGGCTGTCGCTGGGCAACACAGACTTTCAACTCCCTCCAAAGATTTTCTATGGGGTTGAGATCTGGAGACTGGCTAGGCCACTCCAGGACCTTGAAATGCTTCTTACGAAGCCACTCCTTCGTTGCCCCGGGCGGTGTGTTTGGGATCATTGTCATGCTGAAAGACCCAGCCACGTTTCATCTTCAATGCCCTTGCTGATGGAAGGAGGTTGTCACTCAAATCTCATGATACATGGCCCATTCATTCTTTCCTTTACGAATCAGTCGTCCTGGTCCTTTGCAGAAAAACAGCCCCCCAAAGCATGATGTTTCCACCCCATGCTTCACAGTAGGTATGGTGTTCTTTGGATGCAACTCAGCATTCTTTGTCCTCCAAACACGACGAGTTGAGTTTTTACCAAAAAGTTATATTTTGGTTTCATCTGACCATATGACATTCTCCCAATCCTCTTCTGGATCATCCAAATGCACTCTAGCAAACTTCAGACGGGCCTGGACATGTACTGGCTTAAGCAGGGGACACGTCTGGCACTGCAGGATTTGAATCCCTGGCGGCGTAGTGTGTTACTGATGGTAGGCTTTGTTACTTTGGTCCCAGCTCTCTGCAGGTCATTCACTAGGTCCCTCCGTGTGGTTCTGGGATTTTTGCTCACCGTTCTTGTGATCATTTTGACCCCACGGGGTGAGATCTTGCGTGGAGCCCCAGATCGAGGGAGATTATCAGTGGTCTTGTATGTCTTCCATTTCCTAATAATTGCTCCCACAGTTGATTTCTTCAAACCAAGCTGCTTACCTATTGCAGATTCAGTCTTCCCAGCCTGGTACAGGTCTACAATTTTGTTTCTGGTGTCCTTTGACAGCTCTTTGGTCTTGGCCATAGTGGAGTTTGGAGTGTGACTGTTTGAGGTTGTGGACAGGTGTCTTTTATACTGATAATAAGTTCAAACAGGTGCCATTAATACAGGTAATGAGTGGAGGACAGAGGAGCCTCTTAAAGAAGAAGTTACAGGTCTGTGAGAGCCAGAAATCTTGCTTGTTTGTAGGTGACCAAATACTTATTTTCCACCATAATTTGCAAATAAATTCATTAAAAATCCTACAATGTGATTTTCTGGATTTTTTTCCCTCATTTTGTCTGTCATAGTTGACGTGTACCTATGATGAAAATTACAGGCCTCTCTCGTCTTTTTAAGTGTGAGAACTTGCACAATTGGTGGCTGACTAAATACTTTTTTCCCCCACTGTATATATTATTATAATATACAGTATGTGGGAGTGAGAGCGTGTGCTGACCTTCTTTGAGCGTCCATTTGATGTCTCCAGACTGCTTGGAGACAGCGTGTAGACTCCCGTCCAGAGTAGACACAAACAGTAGAGACTCTGGTAGAGTTACACCCACTGACTTCACCTGGGGAGCAGAGAGAGAGTAGAGACTGACTTCACCTGGGGAGCAGAGAGAGTAGAGACTGACTTCACCTGGAGAGTAGAGAGAGAGTAGAGACTGACTTCACCTGGGGAGTAGAGAGAGAGTAGAGACTGACTTCACCTGGGGAGCAGAGAGAGAGTAGAGACTGACTTCACCTGGAGAGTAGAGACTGACTTCACCTGGGGAGCAGAGAGAGAGTAGACTGACTTCACCTGGAGAGTAGAGAGAGAGTAGAGACTGACTTCACCTGGAGAGTAGAGAGAGAGTAGAGACTGACTTCACCTGGGGAGTAGAGAGAGAGTAGAGACTGACTTCACCTGGGGAGCAGAGAGAGAGTAGAGACTGACTTCACCTGGAGAGTAGAGACTGACTTCACCTGGGGAGTAGAGACTGACTTCACCTGGGGAGTAGAGACTGACTTCACCTGGAGAGTAGAGAGAGTAGAGACTGACTTCACCTGGAGAGTAGAGAGAGAGTAGAGACTGACTTCACCTGGAGAGTAGAGACTGACTTCACCTGGAGAGTAGAGAGAGAGAGTAGAGACTGACTTCACCTGGAGAGTAGAGAGAGTAGAGACTGACTTCACCTGGAGAGTAGAGACTGACTTCACCTGGAGAGTAGAGAGAGAGAGTAGAGACTGACTTCACCTGGAGAGTAGAGAGAGTAGAGACTGACTTCACCTGGGGAGCAGAGAGAGAGTAGAGACTGACTTCACCTGGAGAGTAGAGAGAGAGTAGAGACTGACTTCACCTGGGGAGTAGAGAGAGTAGAGACTGACTTCACCTGGAGAGTAGAGAGAGTAGAGACTGACTTCACCTGGGGAGCAGAGAGAGAGTAGAGACTGACTTCACCTGGAGAGTAGAGAGAGAGAGTAGAGACTGACTTCACCTGGAGAGTAGAGAGAGAGTAGAGACTGACTTCACCTGGGGAGCAGAGAGAGAGAGTAGAGACTGACTTCACCTGGGGAGCAGAGAGAGAGTAGAGACTGACTTCACCTGGAGAGTAGAGAGAGAGTAGAGACTGACTTCACCTGGAGAGTAGAGAGAGAGTAGAGACTGACTTCACCTGGAGAGTAGAGAGAGAGTAGAGACTGACTTCACCTGGAGAGTAGAGAGAGAGTAGAGACTGACTTCACCTGGAGAGTAGAGAGAGAGAGTAGAGACTGACTTCACCTGGAGAGTAGAGAGAGTAGAGACTGACTTCACCTGGATAGCAGAGAGAGAGTAGAGACTGACTTCACCTGGAGAGTAGAGAGAGAGTAGAGACTGACTTCACCTGGAGAGTAGAGAGAGAGTAGAGACTGACTTCACCTGGGGAGTAGAGAGAGAGTAGAGACTGACTTCACCTGGAGAGTAGAGAGAGAGTAGAGACTGACTTCACCTGGAGAGTAGAGACTGACTTCACCTGGGGAGTAGAGAGAGAGTAGAGACTGACTTCACCTGGGGAGCAGAGACTGACTTCACCTGGAGAGTAGAGAGAGAGTAGAGACTGACTTCACCTGGAGAGTAGAGACTGACTTCACCTGGAGAGTAGAGAGAGAGTAGAGACTGACTTCACCTGGAGAGTAGAGACTGACTTCACCTGGAGAGTAGAGAGAGAGTAGAGACTGACTTCACCTGGAGAGTAGAGAGAGAGTAGAGACTGACTTCACCTGGAGAGTAGAGACTGACTTCACCTGGGGAGTAGAGACTGACTTCACCTGGGGAGCAGAGAGAGAGTAGAGACTGACTTCACCTGGAGAGTAGAGACTGACTTCACCTGGAGAGTAGAGAGAGAGTAGAGAAGCCAGCGATCGATAGATAGTCTGGTCTTCTCATGTCTGACCAGTGTTGTCAAAGCAGACACATATAGTATCACTGTGTGTGTGTGTGTGTGTGTGTGTGTGTTAGGGCTGTGACAGTAATTGAATAATCGTGTAACTGATCGTTATGGATGAAGACCACCATGAAAATAAAATAACAGTCAAAACAGTTGAAATAGGCCAACATTCATTTAATTTATTTTCATGTAGATAAACTTGATTTAATAGCAGGAGTGTTTACTAATGATTAAAAGCAGTTGTTTTCTAACTTAAGTCAGTCTACATCTCCTCTTTCCAACTGTGGTTTGATGCTCCACCGTCAAGCCAGCGAGATGCAGCAATTCGACCATGAAGGCCATGCGCCGCCCCATTGGTCTCCCGGTTGCGGCCGGCTACAGCAGAGCCTGGATTCGAACCAGGATCTCTAGTGGCACAGCTAGTACTGCGATGCAGTGCCTTAGACCACTGCGCCACTGGGACCTTACAGACAGGTGTGTGCCTTTCCAAATCATATCCAAGCAATTTAAATGTACCACAAGTGGACTCCAATCAAGTTGTAGACACATCTCAAGAATGATCAATGGAAACAAGATGCACCTGAACTCAATTTCGAGTCTCATAGCAAAGGGTCTGAATACTATAAGATAAGGTATTTCTGCTTTTTATAAAATGTGCAAACATTTCTAAAAACCTGTTTATGCTTTGTCATTATGGGGTATTGTGTGTAGATTGATGAGGGGGAAAAACTATTTAATCAATTTTAGAATAAGGCTGTAAACTAACAAAATGTGGAAAAAAGTGAAGGGGTCTGAATACTTTCCGAAGGCACTGTAAGGGTAATGTGAAAAGTCATGGGGTCAAAATGCGCTCTATATATATATATATATATATATATCTCTTTATCTTTCCCTCTAACTTTTAGAATATACCAGGCGGTGTCAGAGGAAGGCTAAAAAAAATTGTCAAAGACTCCAGTCACCCAAGTCATAGACTGTTCTCTCTGCTACCGCACGGCAATTTTTAAAGCCCACATACATATGTACAGTTAAAGTCGGAAGTTTACATACACTTAGGTCGGAGTGAACACGTTGTTTGAGGACCACAACAACCTGCTACACTTGTGAGAAACAAGTTATGGTTTATTTCATTCCATTTATGGGTTTTGTCAATTTATTCATTGTCTTCTGTTTAGAGCGTTCCTGTCAATGTTGAGTAAACTGCTTAGAAGTAGTCCTATAGGCTACCTGGCCTGCGCACAAATGTAGGCCTATAAATGTGCCCATTTGGGGATCTGATAGTATTTCTGATTGGCTTAACGCACCACCACTAATGAGCTGTGGAGCTTCTCAAAGTCATGTTGTTTTCTTCACCTCAAGCAAACAATGTCTGTTTTTACATCCATTGAGAATGACAATAGTTCCTCAATGTATCTGAAAAAATCTTTCCAGCTCTCTCCCTTTCGATAACCACTCAGCGTGAAAGGGAAAAATGTCATGCTCTGATCCAGTGGAAAAGTCATAAAATAGTAGGCACCTGATTACTTATTATACTTGCCGCAAACAGCCTCCAGCTGTGTCCGACCCGAGCTCACTGGCGCAGGAACTCTGAGGGCCCAGAATATTTTATACAATGTTGCAAGTTTGCTATCGCGGGTTTCTGGCCGACCCAGGTGATAGTTGATACAATGTTGCAAGTTTGCTAGAATGAGCTTCAGGCCAGACAAAAGTTAATAGTTGATACAATGTTTCCAGTTCGTTGCAGACAGGCCATGCGTAACCAATGTGATTTATAGGATATATATATATTTTTAATCAAGATATTTTCTACCTGCAGGCTGCAATGTTTTTATTTGTTGGCTTTATGTAGGCTATTTGTACATAGTTGGCAATGGCAATAGAAGTTACTTTTTAGGTTTGTATCATTTTCATTTAGATTTGGATAGAATTTTGACTAACCACATGACAACGATATTGATTATAGATTGATATTGATATTGATACGAAGACGTTATTATAAATGAAATGTAACTGTTCCACTAAAAAATGTGTATATGAAAACCATAACCGGCACGCAGATCGGCACGACTCCAACACCATCATTAAGTTTGCCGACGACACAACAGTGGTAGGCCTGATCACCGACAACGATGAGACAGCCTATAGGGAGGAGGTCAGAGATCTGGCCGTGTGGTGCCAGGACAACAACCTCTCCCTCAACGTGACCAAGACAAAGGAGATGATTGTGGACCTACAGGAAAAAAAGAGGACTGAGCACGCCCCATTCTCATCGACGGGGCTGTAGTGGAACAGGTTGAGAGCTTCAAGTTCCTTGGTGTCCACATCACCAACGAACTATCATGGTCCAAACACACCAAGACAGTCGTGAAGAGGGCACGACAAAGCCTATTCCCCCTCAGGAGACTAAAAAGATTTGGCATGGGTCCTCAGATCCTCAAAAAATTCTACAGCTGCACCATCGAGAGCATCCTGACTGGTTGCATCACCGCCTGGTATGGCAACTGCTCGGCCTCTGACCGCAAGGCACTACAGAGGGTAGTGCGTACGGCCCAGTACATCACTGGGGCAAAGCTCCCTGCCATCCAGGACCTCTATACCAGGCGGTGTCAGAGGAAGGCCCTCAAAATTGTCAAAGACTCCAGCCACCCTAGTCATAGACTGTTCTCTCTGCTACCGCACGGCAAGCGGTACCGGAGTGCCAAGTCTAGGTCCAAAAGACTTCTCAACAGCTTCTACCCCCAAGCCATAAGACTCCTGAACAGCTAATCATGGCGACCCGGACTATTTGCACTGCCCGCCCACCACATCCTTTTTACACTGCTGCTACTCTGTTAAGTATTTATGCATAGTCACTTTAACTCTACCCACATGTACATATTACCTCAACTACCTCAACTAGCCGGTGCCCCCGCACATTGACTATGCAACGGTACCCCCCTGTATATATAGCCTCCCTACTGTCACTTTATTTTACTGTATATATAGCCTCCCTACTGTCACTTTATTTACTTCTGCTCTTTTTTTCTCAACACTTTTTTGTTGTTGTTTTATTCTTACTTTTTTGTTTAAAATAAATGCACTGTTGGTTAAGGGCTGTAAGTAAGCATTTCACTGTAATGTCTGCACCTGTTGTATTCGGCGCATGTGACCAATAAAATTTGATTTGATTTGATTTGATTTGAAATGGTGAGATCAATTGGCTATTCCACATGTGAGGAAAGGTTGCCGACCCCTCGTGTAGCCTTTTACCGGCAACTACAGGAGAGTAACGGCAGAATCTACAAAAAGTCAGTAGGAGGAGGGAGGAGGATGGTCGGGTCAAAGGTTAAGGTTCTCCTCTACTGGTTATCTAGATCTCTGGCTCCCTCTTGAGTCATTTGTGTCTTAATTCATCAAACAGTAAGCTTAAAAGCATCAGACAAGCCCAATGCATATATTGTTGATTTTATTTAAAAAACACATATAGGGTGTGTCTATATATGGAAGAATACACGTTTAAACATTTAGACCAATCGATTGGTTGAAAGAACAGGCGGCTTTCGGTTGACCGAGATTTTCTTAGGTCGGGGACAGCCCTATTTTACTTTAGTGCCTAGTTGCAAACAGGACGCATGTTTTGGAATATTTGT